>NC_080187.1:57831935-58131935 GCF_030028045.1 Hippopotamus amphibius kiboko
CCAGTGAACCATAATATTTGAGGCTTGCTAGGTTGACATACAGATTTTTGAGAGAGCAGTTCAGAAAATCTGCCTGAAGTGAACTGTCAATGCTTTAGGAAGGGACAGGAAAAAAACGGAGAAAGCCAAGATTTCCATTTGAAGTGGATCATTTCTGAATGGATGAGCATGTTCTCAAAAACAGGAGCAGATTCTCAGCCCTATCAATTGATTAAGATCCCCACAATGAATGCCTTTTAGTCAACCAATAGCAGCTATAAGACACCTAAAAATATTCACAATAACAAAATAATTATTTTATAAGATGTCAAAATTAAGATGGGAAATGTGCTGCCCTCTGAGAGGGAGTGGATTTTTTTTTTTTTCCACTTAGAACCCAATTCTGCTATTAAACAGTGGAACTTACACATAGGAAATCCTCAACCAGAGCTTAAGGGATTTTCAAAGCCCAAATACTTGAATCATATTTCTTCCTCCCTGGCTCACTTACTTCTCATTCCTAGTCAATAGCAGACTTGGCATAATTACCTGTGGACATGTACCAGACACAGATAATGAACTAAGCAGGAGAGTTGTGCTTTAGCAAGAAGAAAGGTCTAGCTCATTCATACTCGCCACTCTTGTAGATTACAGCTATAAAAATCTCATTTCCCAGGACTTATTAGCTAATACATTTCACCACTCGCTAATTTCCAGAAAGAATACTGTTAAGGAACTAACCCATCCATCAACCTTGTTACATCCACCACTAACCAATCAATTAACTGGAACCAGAGAGAGTGCTTTCAATAGAAGGACAAGATGCTAGATGTAGGCCAAAGGGCTTAAAACAGCACCTCTCTCCTCCCGGAGCTCATGATTTAAGCACTTACAGGTTACCTCTCTCCTCGATGAAACATAAAGAGATCAAAAGATCACATGCATTACACAGCACCGTGCCCCGGGGGCCAGATGATCGGTTCAGGAGTAAGTGCTCCCATAGCCCAGAGGAAACATTATAGATTGGTGTGTTCAGAAGACACATTACGGAGAAGAAAGGATTTAAACTGGGCCTTGAAGGATAGGCAGGCAGAGAAAAAGCATGTGCTCTTCCACAGGAGGGGCTGGTGATTTCTATTGCCGTGTTCCTCCCTGGGAAATGAAGTATCTGACATTAACTCCTAGAAGTTATGCTACAATGAGTTTTGATTCCTGTTCTTAGTACTGAGGGTCTAGAGCAGCAGTCCCCAACCTTTTGGGGACCAGGGACCGTTTTCATGGAGGACAATTTTTCCAAGGACTGGGAGTGCGGGAAATGGTTTCAGGATGATTCAAGCGCATTTATTGTGCACTTTACTTCCATTATGATCACATCAGCTCCACTGCAGATCATCAGGCATTAGATCCCAGGGATTGGGGACCCCTGGTCTAGAGTGAGGTGCTCTCAGTAAGTAATCTTACTTGTTAAGATTGGCTTTTGAGAGTTAATATGTAGAATTAAAACGTGACTGAACAAAAACTTGGATGAGAAAAGAGACTGACTCCCAGGCACTAAGTCGAGTCCATTACCTTACTGATCTCATTCACACAACGGGCGAAGGAATTTATCAATACATGCATAGGAATTCTTAGTCAGCCATGGAAGCCCAGAAGATGCCTACAGAAGGCAAGACCTAGTGATGCTTACCCACGAAGCCTCCAGGAAAGAGGAAACTTTAGAAAACAGTGTCTGTGCATTTCAGTGTCAAGGAGAGAGCTTCCTAAAGCGGACATGGGAACAGACCTGCTGCCACCAGACTCTGAGAGTTTCTGGCCTCCGGCAAGACCGCTGCCCCTTGTGTTCGCAACCTGATAATATTATTCGGTGTTAGATTTACCCTGCTATGATTGCAAACCCACGTACAAAACTTACAATTATAGTTTATCGGGAAGAGAATGTGCTGGTTCCTGTGTCACTTCCTACTGACCTGGCGTATCTTACTAGCATTCTGAGGTCAAACCACTGTTGTGAGAAACAGTTCTATGAGCTGGCCTCAAAAAGACTCTTCAGAGCATGGTTTCATGCGATTCAGGTTTCAGCGCGGGTAAGGTACACAGACCAAGGCAGAGAACGCACCCTCGTGGGAGCCCTCACGAGGCTAAGCACTGACGACACACTGACAAATGTCTCCTCACTGGGATACGTGGAGAGACTCAGAGCATGTCCTCTATTTCCCCACTGAGAAACTGGTAACAATTACAGCTTTTTTATAGGCGTGTTAAAAGCATTCATAGTTCCTGGCCCTTAGTAGGGACGAGGTGTTTGCAGTTCCTCTTACCCTTATAACTTTACAATCAGCATGTCCGTTGGGAAAATACGGACTTAAGGGTTATGGCCACTTCCTCCACCCTCCGTATCATCAATCGCCCTACTCCGGGGAAATGGGAGTCTGCTAGTTGTTGGCCATTGCACTTTTCAGGTAAGATGCACCCACTCCACACAGAGAGCTAAGGAGTGGCCACCCCTTGCAACAGAACAGACGGGCTGAGGGCCCAGGAATAATGCCACCGGCTCCAAGCCCCGGGGCAAACTCACCACGTAGAGCTTGCGCCAGATGACGGCCCATTCCCGCAGCGTAGAGGTGAGCTCCTGCACCAGCGGGAGCTCCCCGGGAATCACGGTCTCATGCTGCCTAAAGAGAACAGACAGATGCTCCCTTCACTCCAGGTGGATCACCGTGGCTTTTCTTGACGAGGTCATGATCCCCACAACTCAAACATGGGAATGGGGCTGGTTGGGCTTGAAACAAAGGAAGCCTTGTCCATTTAGGGAGGGTTTGGGTAGGGAATTTTATCACATCAAGCATTTGAGAAAAAAGAAAGAGCTTAACACACCACAATTCTCAAAATGAATTCAGTGTCTGCAGTGGAATGGGTATGGAGCCCAGCCTCTATCTCCCCATTTTTTTGGGGGGGTTGAGGATTTTTTTTGGGGGGGGGGTGGCTGCCCCATGAAGCTTTCTGGATCTTAGTTCCCCAACCAGGAATCAAACCCGTGCCCTGGCAGTAAAAGTGCCAAGTCCTAACCACTGGACCACCAGGGAATTCCCTCTATCTCCCCATTTTGGATCTTTACAGGAGCCTCAAATACCAAGCCAGGCTGGCTTCAGCAATTCCCAGGGAAGGAAGCCTAAATCCAGTACTTTCGCTGGTTCTGCCAAGCAGCCATTTTATTAGGGAGATTGGGTCGGTGGAGAGGTGTTCATGACACAAGGGTCCTGGGGCTTGGACCCTCCCAGAGAACCTACTGGTGGGACTGAAGGTACCATTGCCTTCTTTTGCAATGGTACTAGGTTTGCTTCTCATTTGCTGCCTCACTGCACAGAAAACGTACATATACCAAAATCCTCACTTACTCACAGCAGACTTTCAACAGGGCAGACCCGACACTCAGGCATATAAATCCTGTCTGGTATTTTTATGATTAGCAAAAGGAGAAAAGGAGAGAGCGGAAGCGAGCAAATGAAGGGGGATTAGTGGTGGGACTGCCAGGCGTAAATAAGAGTACAAGATGACCCGTTAGGCTTGGAGTTCAGATAGATTAAATTAATTTTTAAGCGTAAATATGTTTCAGGAACTATCTGGGACGCGCGTGAACTTGTTATCTGAATTTCGAATTTCACTGGGCATCCTACATTTTACCTGGCAACCCTAGCTGGCGGGAATATGCCCCAACCCTGCCTTTCCACCAAAACGGCTGTAGGTAGTGACCCTGGAGGCTGCCCAGGAATGGTCCATCACAAAGAAGATTCTCCAGGAGGGTAGGACACCTGGTTTTCAGTCCCGATTACGTGTGAACTGGGGCACATCTCCATCTCTCGTCTATAAAACAAGGGTGCAGAACTTACAGCTGAGAATGTTCTCTGCAGCCGTGAGTCAGAGTGCCTCTGTGACCCACTCTGCTCTCTAACAGCCTGGGATTCCTGCTCCAGGCTCTCTTTATTCTCTCCTTCACTCTCCTGTCCGCTGGCTCACCAACTAAGTGGATTTTCTCTGCTGAGCTCATTCACACACATTAGTTCGTAATCTCACATCAAGTTCATGACCAATGTGGGGCCAGATTTATTTGCTCTGATTTGCAGGGGGAAAGCCGCAGGTGTACTGACTTGTCCAAGGTTCAGAGCTGAATAGTACAGGATGTCGTTTGTTCACCTTATCATCTCACGAGGTTTCCAAAAAGGGGCTGTCAGGTCTTAATGGCCAAAGAACACCAAATGTTCAAGTGTACGCATGTGTGCATGCATGCACGTGCACATAGACACGGGCGTGCATGCAATCGGTGAGCAGCTAGTGCAAGAGGAAGGTAAAGGACCTCTCTGTTTACTCATTATCTGTCTGTACTGTTCCGGGGAAGGATGCCAGGGAGGAATAAGTATCAAAAAAAAAAAAAGACAGAAGAAGGAAGGAAGTACAGAAAAAGTTTTTATTCATTTCCCTCTTATCTGAGAAGTGGAATTGATGAGCTGGGACGAATAACGCACAAAATGATATTTTATGACTTCATAAAATCTGTAATGATATTTTACATCTTCCTCACCGGTTAGGAGTCTTCCTATGTTAGAACTTACCCACGGTCTTCCACGGTGGCCTCTTTCAAATGGATGTACGTTTCAGGGAAAATACCCTATAGAGAGAAGAACTTGGGTTACGTGGCCGTAAAAATCTCACCCCAAAGTAAAGAGCACGAACAGCAGCAAGGATGAGTGGGGTAGGGGAAAGGATGCCAGGACAACAGCTAGAGTTTGCAGTCAAGGTTGCAGGACATCAATTACATCGCCTGGCTACCTAAACGAAAGCAAGGCTGAAACACTGAAAAGGTATAAATTAATCCTTGGGTTCAGAGAGCATAAGATAAATGCTTGGTAAGTGAACAGGCATACATGCCCGGGTCAGCTCAGAGCTGCCGTAATGGTAAGATGTTTAATAGTGAGATCCTAAAACCCCTCCAGATCCTACACACTATGAGATGCTTCCCTCAAAGGGTTTCATATAATTAGTGAGATGGAGGGCTAAGTACTTAGTGGCCTGTAAAATTATAGTGATTTTCTAGAGTAATTCCTCTCAGCACTTTCACTTAAACAAAATGCACTGAATCAATTAGGACTAGTTATCTGGTTATTTTTAGCACTTTCCAGTCTCAATCTGCTCTCCATTCTATGTCCCTAAGAGGCAATTCGACATCGGTATTGTGACATTGCCTGTAGGAAAACCAAGCCCAGAAACACCTAAGAAAAATACTGGAAATGGGTGGGTAGAACTGCAGAACTGAAAATTGGATCTAACCAACAGGAAGCAAGCCATGGATGTGAGTTTTCTTAAAGCCAAAAGCTTCTGTCTTTCAACCGCATGATATGCTCATCAATAAACAGAAACACTGCCATCTAGAAAAGCACCGCTGGTCCCTTTTTTTGGTACTTTTCGGGCCAGACCAGGAGAGGCATAAGAAGCTGTTCAACAGGCACCATTGGCTCAACTGCTTGTAGCCCTGAGCCTGTAAAAGTGCGACTGTGTGGACACCCCATGTCAGGGGAGGCTGACCACAAAGGTGGGAGAGGGACAGCTCACTCCCTGGAAGATGGGGTCAGAGATGGGCGTGTACCCAGCCATCCTTAATCCATTCAGAGCCAGAAAACTAGTGCATTTCAACCGGAGTGGTCTTGTGTCTAGTTTTGTGTGCTGTGTTTATCTGTGCAATTCTCTCCTTTCTCCCTTTTAATCCTTTGCCAATAAAACAAGAAACAGCAAGAAAATTTGAGACTACGCTGCTCCCAGCATTGGTGATGACAGGGTGGATCCTGCCACTGCTTGAGTCAGAAGCAAAATGGCCATCCTTTCCCGCCAGGCAGGAAGAACCAAAAAAAGATACAGATGTACCTGCCCTTCCTCACTTCGAGAAATGGGCAGGCGTGGGGCGTATGAGTGAGAAAGCACTACCCCAATCTTGTTACTGATAAAGACCCACAACACACACAGAGACAAGGCAACACTGACCTCTTTCATTATAGGGACAGGATTCAGACTGATTTTGGAAAACCAATCAGTTAAATACAAAGAAAAATTCAATGTGTGTATAATTCTTTTGGGGCCTGATTAATGGTGTTCTGAAGCTCCAGATCTGTCCTTAGGATGCTTAAGGAACCTCGGGTGTTTCTTCTGTCTGCTACGTTGAGGTAAATGTCTTGTTGACGATCATCTTTGTGGAGAGCCAGACTTGGCTGTCCAGCACTCACCTTGAAGACAGGATGCTAAGTGAAATAAGCCAGACACAAAAGGGCAAATACTGTCTGATCTCACTTGCAGGAAGGACCTAGAGTAGTCAAATTCACAGAGACAGAAGTTGAACGGGGGTTACCAGGGGCTGGGAGGAGGAAGGAAAGGGGAGTTTGTGTTTCATGCCTGCAGAGTTTCAGTTTGGGATAATGAAACAGTGCTGGAGGTGGATGGTGGTGACGGTTGCACAACAACGTGAATGTACTTAATACTCCTGAACTGTACATTTTTTAAGAGTTAAAATAGTAATTTTTTGGTCAAGTATATTTTACTACAATAAAAAAAAAGTTGTCCAGAACTCATAAAAAGGTGGAATATTGAATGAGAAGGAACCACTCAAGGCAGCAATTATCAGGAACCATGTTCGCAGGTTAAAAATAAGACGTAACACTGCTTGTCCCAAGGAATATCCTGGCAGAAGACTGCTCAGATTAAGGGGATAAAGGACCAATTAACTGTTTCATACATCTATAATCTGATGACTGGTCTCCTAATAACTGGGAGAAATCCAAAATAGAAACATTCATAATCTAAGTGGCTTATTTTGTGATGTCTAAGCAGATAATAAGCAGATAATTTATACTGGGTATATAGACATGATGATTTTCATATTAAGAAAATATCTATTTTGCTGTATCTCCACTCTGTTACTTGCAGGCATCATCTTTCCATGATAACATATGTCCACTTACAGCCATTTAATTGCTCTGGTAGATCTGAGGCTGTAGGCCGTTTCTTATGCCATTCTGATACACAGAAACCAGAATAAACCTACGTAATATATTTCTGATATACAGCCTATCTCTCAATTTTGCTTTTGCTTTCTTAATGCAACCTACCCAGCTGAGTTAGGAAAAAAAAAAAAATGAACTAATATTTTTCTAGATATTGCCCTTATCCATACTTCCACAATCCTGCCAGGATCAATAATCAGTTTCTGCAAAGCTCTTGGCTTTTTCCATTTGTAAAACCACTAGCTTGTTTTATCACCACTCTAACCGGTTAGGTCTGCTTGTAAATAACACCAAAAATTTCCATTAAGACAATAGGCTTTTCACACAGTTCTTTCCCTAAAGACTGGCAAACAGGGAAACAGCATTAGGAGAGCATTTCAACTAAGCTGGATTGCTTAATGAAGGGGTGTCCAAGTTGAGCATAATTCATGACAGCTGACTTTGAATTCCCTCTTTTTCCTGGATCGCTCTACCAGAAAGATATTTCAACTGATAAGTCAACAAATAAAGGCATGGCCCTTGTTTGTACTATTATTTTGTTGAATTACAAAGTTCAATTATCAAGATCGAAGAAAAGCTGACTGAAACAATTCTTCTCAAGAGTGAGACTGAGAGTTTAAAAGGGTTTTAAGAAAAATACAAAAAAATTAGAGCGAGACCTTGTCATTAAGATCCTAGTGAAGCACCCCAACCACCCACTTTCCAAAGCAGACAACACATGGATTCTGATTTGTTAGGACATCATAGGATGCCTTAGAGATGCTCCAAAAAGATTCTTACAGATTGTAGGCTCTCTGAAAGGGAAAACTGTGGTCTGGGACCTTGTTTCAACACAATTCACATTCACTAGTTAAAAATAAAAAATTCTGTTTGATCTTAAAGTTCATATGATCTTATCTGAGAGTGGATTTTTGTTTATGTTTTAAAATTAACTTTTTTTTTCAAAGGATTGGTAAAGTGACATAAGTATTGCTTCTCTTGAAGAAACTGAACTTCAAAATTGTTCCCTCTATTTATGCTTTGAAAAATAACTACCACTTCCATAATTATGAGTAAAATAAACACTGATAGGGTTAAACCCAAACCAAGAAGCAGAAGTGGCTGTAAACTAGGTTTTCTTGTTAACAGACATCCCAGAAGAAAAGGTCTTTTGCTTTGGTCCTCTCATTCACGCCAGGACATCTGCTATCTTAGGGCCTTATATGAAGGCCTGGGGAAACTAAAGTCGGCAAGAGATTATTCATTGAATCAAATCATTTATCATTATTTTCATTATAATTAAGCTGAAAATGAAGACATGGGGCACAAGCATTTAACTGTGGGTAAAAAATTCAGCATCAGGATTTGGGGAGGGATAAAAAGATCAAAATTGTGGGAGTTGATAACTTGCATTAAAAGCAAACACTCCTTTATTCTGGTACACTATTAAATGTCAGAGTTAATAAACTGTGTGTGTGTGTACAGATACACGTGCAAATAATGAGTATTATCCGAGAGTCAACAATACAGAAAGCTTGACTAGGATAGTCCTAGTTTTTTTGGTGGTTTTTTTTTTTTTTGGCCGCGCCACGCAGCATGTGGGATCTTAGTTTCCCGACCAGGGATCGAATCCACGCCTCCTGCATTAAAAGCATGGAGCCGTAACCACTGGACCACCAGGGAAGTCCAGGGCAGTCCTGCTTTTTAATGGCCTATCCCTTGTGGAAAGGTGTTTTTCTGGGCCCGTAGGTCTCTTGAGACTCGTGTGCTAGCATCGCTTCCACCTTGTGCTATATTTGAAGAGTAAAACCTGTGGGTTTGTGGGGTTTTGTGGGGGGGGGGGTTGTTTTTTTTACTTAGCTCTTGATAAATTCTGAAATGTTCTCTCACCCTTCCTAATTCACTATTTTGCATGTGAACTAACTGTGAAACAGTACTGCCCTATCAACTTTGTTCTTTTCAAAAGAAAGTGCTGACAGGCGATGCTGTCCCAGCCTGCAGTGTCACGGGAAAAGCGCTGACCTGACCTAAAATAAGCTGAGGAGGTATTAACCTAACTCACAGATTTTCTTTCGCTTGATGATTAGCAGCTTTGGCACTGCGAAAAGGAACCCACAAGGGTCAGTATTTTTCAAACTTTTTGCCCATGATGAGATAGGAATCCAGCACTACTATCATAAAACATAATTAAAAATACACAAAAATACTGTAAAATATATACCTAACACGAAAGTTTCATGAAACCCTACTTTCCATGGCATTCTATTTTCTTTCTATTTTTCAGTGTTGTTTTTAAAAAATGTTGGTTATAACCCACTCTACTGATTTCATGTGAGTTTCACAGTTTGAAAACTACTACTCTGGCTTATCCATTTTATAATAAAGGAAAGAGTCACGTGCAAATGGGGAGACCCTGTGGTTCTGGGACTTCAACACTGGAACTAAAGGATAAAGGGAGAAGCCCAGGTCCCCCCCTGAAACAGAGCAACGTCCCTGTATGACCCTACCGCTCAGCTTGAGGGACGGGGAGGAAGAAGCCCACAGAGGCCCTACCTGGGGTGTCAAATTCACCTCCCGCCTTTATCCTTTAATTGGCTGCTGGGAAATATGGCCAATGGGACTTGCGCTCTTTTACTTGAACAGTGAGGTTAGAGAATTTGCTTTCAAATTTAAAGAACAGCCATCAAAGAGAAAGCAAACTAGGCCTACAGACTGCAGATAATAGCATCAGATAGCACAACACCAAACTAGCAGACAGATTTCAAACTAAAAAACTGAATGGTAAGCCATACCTTTTTAGATTTATTTTGGAGGGTATATCCTCTGTACCAACCTGTCAGGGTAGAAGAGAACACAAAGTCTGTTACATTATCTGAGACAATATGAAGACATTTAGCAACATACATCCTCACCTTGTTAGGATACTGGGATAGAATCCAGGAGACATTTACAGACAATATGATCATTTTGGTTTATGATACAATAAAAATCTAGATCTATTTCAGAGCTTTATTCTCTTCATAACTAAAGGATTTAAAGTTCACTTAGAACTACGCCTCATCTCTACTCCTTTGGAAAAAGGATAGAACAACAGTAATAAAAAGACAGAAGGCAGCCTAACCTCTTAACACCTTAATACCTTTCAGTCATTCAATAAATGTTTTTGTATGAATGAATATGAACTTTCATCCATTTATATACATTCTACAAGTCCCCTTATACTATTAAAACAGATATTTTACAATAATTTATATATATTCTCTCCCTCTAGATTTCTCTCCCACTCCCACTTTCCTCCCTCCCAGGTTCCCAGGTTAAAAACCAATATTCTGCATAGAATAGTGAAATTCATAGAGTCAGAATTGGTAGATGACAGGGGCTGGGGGGTGGGGTTGGTGGGGAGGGTGAATGGGGACTTAGCGTTTAATGGGGACAGAGTTTCAATTTAGGGATGTGAAAAATTTGGGAGATGAATGATGGTGAGAGCTGCACAATGTGAATGTATTTAGTGCTACTGGAATGCACAGTTAAATATGGTTAAAATACTGTTTTATATTATGTAACTTTTACCACAATAAAACAATTTTAAAAAAGAACCAATATTCTAGAACAACTTTAAATGCGAGTAGCAAACCTTATATATATAAATATTTACACCTAACAACAAACTGAAACAAATAATAAAACAACATTTTAAACAATTCTTGGCAATGCTATAAACACCCCCTACAATAAAAAGATTTTATGTTGTTTGCTTAACAAGGCTTTAAGCAAAATCTCTAACTTCCTTTTAAAAATTCCCGTCAATACACATATTCCTGTGGATGTTTTCCCACCCTCTATCTTGTAAAGGGAGTATACAATCTAATCTGTCCATAAACAGATACTGTATACCAAATATTCACTGAACACCTACTATAGGTAAGTCATTGTAATAATTTTCCTCACTCCCCACACCCATGAGGCATCAGTGTGGTCACCTTGCCTAAGTAAACCCTGTTGTCCGTGGTCCAGAAGCAGCCATATACACACAGTGATCAGACACAAGCTGTAATGAAAACTTCAGGCATCATATTTCTGAACAAAACTACAATGGGAAAATATGCACACCCTCCAGTGTTCACAGCAGCACTACTTACAGTAGCCAAGACATGGAAACAACCTAAACGTCCATCGACAAGTGAACGAATAAAGAAAATGTGGTACAAGTATGCAACGGAATACTACTCAGCCATAATGCAGCTACATGGATGGACCTCGAGATTATCATACTAAGTGAAGTAAGTCAGAAAGAGAAAGACAAATACCATAGGATATCACTTATATGTGGAATCTAAAATATGGCACAAATGAACCTATCTACGAAAAAGAAACAGACTCACAGACATAGAGAATAGACTTGTGGTTGCCAAGGGGGAGCAGGGGAGGGAGAGGGATGGACTTGGAGTTTGGGGTTAGTAGATGCAAACTATTATATATAGGATGGGTAAACAACAAGGTCCTATATATAGCACAGGGAACTATATTCAATAACCTGCAATAAACCATAATGGAAAAAACACAAAAAGAATATAAAAAAAACATATATATACACACACACACACGTGTGTGTATATAACTGAATCACTTTGCTGTACACCAGAAATTAACACAACATTGTAAATCAACTACACTTCAATTAAAAAAAATTTTTTTTAAATTTCAGGCATCTGCTAATAGCATTCTAGAACTCTCTTGTAATTTGTTCTATATAAAATTATCCAATACTGGACACACAATCTATTTTGGATATGTTACAAGTAGAGAGTTGAATTTACCTTCTCTGAGCACAGATTAATTAATATTTTGACAAATTTTAAACTGTCATTATTCACAAACATTAAGGATTTTGCTATTTTTTTTACCAGTTAGAGTAGGGTATTATGCTATAGACTGGTTATAGGTTTGCATCAAGGCCCACAGCTGACAAAAAGATATCTGAACAGGAAGCACTGCTCCCAATTTAAGATGCCAAAATGCACACAAGATCCAGTTATACCCACACCAAACATTTCTCCCAGGCCTCAAGAGTCTTTGCCCATCCACACGCACTTGCTTGGTTCTGCTAACATGTGAAAAAGCCTTTAGCATGAATAAACGGCTTCAACTCCATCCTGGGCTGGGGAGGGGGAGGCAAGCTGAGGAACAAGACTTCAGTCTCTTCCAAGCAGTTTTCATCTATGTCCTATAAAGTCAAGATGTTACAACACAGTCTGGGTCCACTCTCTGAGGGAAATTTACTTGTACTTTTGTAAACAGTGTTTTTGCACAGCTATACATCACAGAATTATGCTTCCGAAACCTGTCATTTTTGAAACTTTTTTTTTTTTTACCTCCTAAGTCTTCTCTAGAATAGTGGTATGTGCGTAAGCCCTGTCTCAAGGCTCAAGATTACCATGCTGAATTTTACAAAAGTGAACGCTCACGTTTCTTGGCATTAGGCAGTAGCAGAACATTGTCTGTTTCTGGAGTTTTCATCATACAGGGTCAGGACTCCGTAAATTCAATTGCTCAAATGCAAGGGACGTGGTAATAGTCTGAGAGTACGGTGGCTCATTTGCACATTACAAACCGGGGTCGAGATAGAAGCAAAAACACAGCTTTCCAATTAATCCCAACGTTTAAAGCAAGATAATCACTGTGAAATACGGTATGCTACTGGCTACTGAATGAGTATCAACAAGCAGCTATGATCAATGAGCCAGGTGAACTGGTCAGAATCTCAGATGCTTTCTTAGGTTAGAAAATGAAGGGAGTGGTGGAGGGATGATGAGTCCAGAGGACTGGGCTCACTTACATTTAGGTGAAAAGCTTCCAGCAACCATGCAGAACATCAGAAATGATGCTATGCGGGGAATTCCCCAGTGGTCCAGTGCTAAGGCTCTGCGCTTTCACTGCCGACGGCCGGGTTCCACCCCTGCTTGGGGAATTAAGGTCATGGAAGCCATGCGGCTCGGCCAAAAAAAAACCACAGTGATTCTAAGCTCAGGGTTGATCTTCTGTTCGGAAAAACAGTCCTTTACGTCTTCCTCGGACTGCCCCATTCCAGGATAAAAATCTGTCCCCTCCAATTTAAAAATATCAGAGTCCCTAATTCCATTGTCAAAGTCGCTTACTTTATCTGGTTTCTCAGATCATCTCCATCACCTGCTCCATTTCACCTCACCTGTCCAGATGCATCTGTGGCCACTGCACACTTTCTGGTTCCCATAGGACAGGTCCCTTCCTCAGCTCCTCACCCCCACTACATGCAACCATTCAACAAATATTTATTAAGCACTAGTTTAAATACCATGGTGTAGTAGACAGCAAGAGTTCTCATGAAGATTACACTCTAATGTAAAATATGTCTATATACATACATATATAGATACATGATGATCTCACAGAATGACAGTGCTAGGGAGAAGCACACAAGGAGAGCACATGGCAGAAAACGATTAGTAACACGGGACACGACGTCACATAAGGTGACCAAGGAAAGGCCACTGTGAGAAGCTAGGGGAGGTGGCAACAAGAAGGTGGTCAGAGGGAGGCATGATTCTGAGCCCTGGTGACCCATTAGATACAAAATACCAATGCCTGGGCCACATCCCCAAATATTCTGATTTAACTGGGCTCAGGTGGTGCCCAGGCTTCTAAAAAGTTTCCCTGGTGATGCTACCGTGCACCACACACATAGACAGCATGGACCATGGAGGAAGTGGAGTTCATCCTAGGCACAAGAGGAATCCCTTGGGAGGTTCTAAATGTCATCATGCATCACACTTTTAGACCATGCTGGCTGCTCTATGAGAATGGACTATCAAGGTGAGACACAGTGGAGAAGACACTAGAGAGGAGACTGGTAGGTGCAACGAAAATGGAGAGAGATGAAAAGATGCAGGACCTATTTTGAATCAATAGGAGTTGCTCATGATTTAGCTGGAACTAGCCCTGAACTGGGGGAGGAAAGGCAAATACTCACAGGCATTTAGGTCTTTGGGCGTAAGCAAACGAGGTGACAGTGTTCTTCTTTGGTAGGAGAAGATTGAAAAAAGAAAAATACTAGGGAATAGCAGACAGAGTCAAGAGACCTACTTGGTCTTCTATTTCCCATCCTGAACAGGTAAGCCCCGAGCTATGCGGTGAGACGGGGCAACTCAGGCATTTGCAAAGATGCAGGTGCGGGAATCCACCTGGGACCACGCTGGCATTGGATGTCAGAGCCCAAGCACAAGAAGGTGGACATCCAGTGGGGGTGGGGGGCCCATATGGGGCATCAGAGCCTGAGTGGGGTGAGGAGAAGGGCATCCACACGAGCCTTGGGGTGGGGTGGGGGTGGACTAACACGGATTATCAGAGATGAGGAGGATGTCCACGTGGGAGAAGGTGGTAATGAAGACGGGGAGGGGTTACATGCAGGGGTATTGATCAAATACGCAAACACATTAGAAATTACGAAAGCCAGGCTTCCTGCTGTCACAGAAGGAAGTTGCAAGCACAAAAAAGAGAGAAAAACTAGAATGAACCCTGTGAGGCTGGGTTGGAACTGAAGGTATCCCTGTGTACTCAAGACTTTTAAAATGCATAGAGAGGTCAAAATTCATAGAGATGTTAATCTATATTTATATACACATTCATATTAGCCCTAGCTCTACTGAGATACCTATTTAGTTTCTATTTTTCTTACCCTAATACACCTGATAGAACTGGCCCAGAGAGCAGCCAGTCCAAACGAAAGCCAGAGAACAGAGGATTTCATGAGGAACAAATCCAAAAAAAAAAAAAATGGAACTGCGAAATTATCTCATTTGTCTGAACATATTAGAGGGAGGAAAATGCTTTGGTCAGAAAGTCTGGCTATGAAACAGAGATAGGTCCAAAGAGACCCAAGAAAAAAGAATTAACACCTCTAGAAAAACATATTATTCAAGAAAGGAAATGTAATCAAGGTACATGGATAGGCTCTGTTGTTTCTACTCCGTGGGCACAATAATCTGCATAAGAACTATTTAAAAAAAAAAAAATGTGATGTATCTATATCGGGAGAGCCCCATTAGGGTCAAATAGGTATATGTGTGGTTGGTGAGGAGTATAAGAGAATGAAATCCTTACTTTTCAAAATGAGCAGGAACAAATAAAAATGAAAATGGAAATAGCAAGTAACAGAAGCATAGTTATTTAGAAATTTAAAAATGCATAGACTACAAAATTGAAGTAGAAAGAACTGGAAGTAGAATCAGAAACCAAGAGGGGTTGGGAAGGGACTGTCATTTTTCATCATAAACTTGGTAGAAATGACTTGATCTTTAAAACTATATACATTTATGACAATGAGAATTTATTTTAAAGTACAACTGATAAATCTTGGCAAGCCAAGACTAGGCAAAGGCAGAAAACAAGGAAAGAAAATAGATCAAAGTTGAGAGTGGCGTGGATTTGACTCTGGAGGGACACAGGAGAATTCTCGGGTGCTGCCAGAATTGTTCTATCTCTGGATTGGGGTGGTGTTTCACGATTTCACACATTTCTCAAAAAACCTACAGAACTACATTCAGTAGGCGAATTTTACTCAATGCAAATGATACTTTAAAAAAAATGAGATACTATTACACATCCACCAGAATGGCTAAAGTTAAAAAGATTGACTGGATATGGCTAATTGGAACTCTCTTACATTACTGGAAGTTTCTTTTAAGAATAAAGATACACATGACCCAGCAATATCCCCATACTCCTAAGTATTTACTCAAGGTCAATGAAGACCTGTATGGATAAAAATACTTTAGAAGAATACTTATCGAAGCTTTATTCTTAATAGCCCGAAACTGGAACCCATCAAAATGTACATCAATAGAGTATCGACAAATTGTGGATATTCATATAATGGAATATTAGGTGGCAATAAGATGGAATGAACTACAGTTATAAGCAACATCATGGGTGAACCTAAAAAACATTATGTTAAATGAAAGAAACCAAACACAACAGACAGGCATAATTCCATTTATATAAAGTTGAAGAGCAGGCAAACTAATCACTCCATGGTGATCTAAATTAGAACAGTAGTTGTTTTTGGAAGTGGGAATTGTACGGAAGAAAGCAATAGGGAACTTTCTGGAGCACAGGAAATATTCTGTATCTTGACTGGAGTATTAGGCACATGTGGTACATTTATTTGTTAAAACTCCTTGAACCGTATACCTAAGATGAGTGCATTTCACTGTATATATATTTTACTGCAATTTCTAAAAACCATTAAAAAGTGTACACTAGCAAATGAACATTACAAAGTATCCAACTCAAAGTGACACAGAATTCAACTATAAAGGCATTGCTCAAATGTTATTGAATATATTTGTTGGAAACTATCTTGAAACCAGTTTGTCATATGTGAAAAATCAGAGCTTTTACTCCAATTTCTCCATTGCTTTTACTTTGTTTTGTGCCTCCCCAATGACAGTATTCATCTTACTCTCTTTGTGCTTCAAAACTGACCCTGAAAGAGTTCTGCTATTTCCAAAAGTTCAATCGCAGACTGGAGATTCACTTATTCATTCAATAAAGAGATGCTTAGGAGAGCAAGACCTACAATGTCTCCATCCTTCTTGGTCTTATAACGGGAGGAGAAAAACATATACACATGAATACACAAGGATATGAACAAAGTCATTTCATAAAGGTCTACAGGTTATGAAGGAAAGAGTGATGATACACTCCAGTGTTCACTGCAGCACTATTTACGATAGCCAAGACATGGAAGCAACGTAAGTGTCCACTGAGAGACAAATGCGTAAAGAAGATGTGGTGTGTACAAACACACACACACACACACACACACACACACACACACACACACACCCCGGAATACTACTCAGCCATAAAAAAGAATGAAATAATGCCATTTGCAGCAACATGGATAGACCTAGAGATTATCATACTATGTGAAGTAAGTTAGAAAAAGACTATCATATGGTATTGCTTACATACAAAATCTAAAACAATGACGCAAATGAACTTACAAAAACAGAAACAGACTCACAGACTTAGAAAACAAACTTATGGTTACCAAAGAGGAAAGTTTGGAGGGAGGGATAAATTAGGAGTTTGGGATTAACATTACATACTACTATGTACAAAATAAATAACCAACAGGGACCCACTATATAGCACAAGGAACTATATTCAATATTTTATAATAATCTATAAGAGAAAGGAATTTGAAAAAGAGTAAATACATACATAAATATATGTTTGTTTAAATGAATCACTTTGCTGTAACTTGAAACTAACACAACATTGTAAATCAACTTAGATTAAAAAAAAAAAGAGTGACAAGTGGCAGTGGGGCTACTTCAGTGTGTGTGGTTAGAAAATTCTTTCTGCGGATGAGCACTGCAGCTGAAGATTCACACTGCTAATGTGGTCACTCATTTATTATACATAAAAACAGTCATTCAACCCCAGCGTGCCAGACACTGTCTTCAAGGAGGAAGGAAATAGATCGTAAACAAATAATGAAATACAAAAGGCCCTTTAATGGTAATGCTTGGAGACACTGGCACACAAAGGGAGGGTTATGAATATGCTGAAGGCGATTACTGACGGGGACTCTGAAAATTTTCTGAACCATAAAAGCATCATTTAGATGTGTAAGGCATGGAGCATTTTGTACAATCTCTCCTCATTTTGCAGCCCCAGGATAAATTTGTTTCCTCTCTGCCCCCTCCATCAATAAATTATTTTTTATTGTGGTAAAATATAAGTAACATGAAGTTTAACATTTTAGCCATTTTTAAGTTCAGTGGCACTGAGTACATTCACATTGTTGTGCAATCACAAATAAATAATTTTTAATTAATTTTTCTTAGAGTATCGTTGGTTTACAGTGTCATGTGTCTGTACTATACAGCAAAATGAATCAGCAGTACGTTTACACATATCCCCTCCTTTTTTGATTTCCTTCCCATTTAGGTCACCGCAGAGCATTGAGTACCCTGTGCTACAACAGTCGGTTCTCATTAGTTATCTATTTTATACATAGTAGTGTTGGGATTGACATTTATACACTACTATATATATAAATAAATTTTTTGAACTCCCAGGAATTAAAGGCAATTAACAGATAGGTAACTGTTGTTTCTATGCACCCTTACTGTGTGTGTGGGGGGGGGGGGGGTGGCCATAGAGGAGCAGGTGCTAAAGCCTGTTGTTTTTTGTTTTCAGTGTCACTGGCCTCGTAGCTCACCTCGCTGGGTGAAGCACAGTTAATTAGGCCAAGGTCAAAGGTTCCATTCCCTGTGGGCCAGGTAAGCCTGTCAGGTTTCCACGGCCACAGCCTGCCCTCCCATCTCCAGTAAGTGTCCCTCAGAGAGATGCCTGAGGTCCCTCCCTCTAGGGAAGCTGGGAAGTAGACGCAGCTTGGTGCAAACCCCTCCCAGGAGAGACAGAGAAGCGGCTTGGTTGCTGCATCTTTGTCTGAAGGCAGCACAAAGCCTCGGGGGTCCAGGATGTCCACTTTCTGAATGCAAGGACCATCTCAGTGAGGCTTTTGAAACTAAGTTCAAAGGCGGAAAGTAAAGGGATGCAAAGACAGTAAAAGACGATCCTATTCTTCTGTATCCTTTTGTGTGACAAATCAGTCATCTGGGTTAATGATCTGAGCTTGATTTTGCACCTTTGAGACAGGCACACACAGTAAGTGCTGGAAGTCTGAGCTCCAAAGAACTGAGAGTTCATGGAAGTTTAACACCCTCACCTCAAAAAGAGGAGCCACGGGCAAGGAACCGAAAAGGTTGTCCAAAGTCAAGCAGTGACTTACTAGCTAAGCTGAGGATCCAAACACAGGTCTCCTCCTGCCCAGTTCATAGCTCCCTGCCTCCTCCGCTCCCCTGCTGGGGGGATGGCAAACGGGATACGTGCTCAAGGAACTGCCTCTCTGGGGAGGGAAGCTTGGCCACAGAATCCTCTCAATATAAACCCCACATGCACAAGCACGGCAAGTCAGCAGAAAAGATGAGAGGCACTTTCCACCTCTTATTTCTTGAATCAATAAGAAAGAGACCCGTCTTGGCGGTACCTGGCACACAGCAGATACTCAACAAACTTCTGATGAATATATTAATGAGAGAGACAACTCCTAGACCTAGTGGCCATGGATGAAATAGACTGATGGAAGGCCCACTAAAATCTGCTCCTCTGGGGTGAGATCTGACTGCAAGGTCTGAGACACCCTTCTCCTCTCTCCCTGGGATCCCCTGCCCCGTGGGCAGAGCGAGGCGGGGCCCAAGCACCTGCCCAGGAGGCCAAGAAAGAAGAGGCAAGTCTCCTTATAAGGAAGATGCGTTGAAATCAAAGAGCCTGGGTCTCCAACCTGGTTCTGTGCTCACTAGTTCTGCAGGACTCCATTTCTTCAACTATTAATTTCAAGTAATTAAGGCTTTGATCCCTCAAACATCCTTTCACCAAAACATTCCTTTCCCTCCCCCATTTCCTTACCTCATAAAATCTAACTCCGTAACTAACATGCTGAGGTTTGCTCTGGTTTCCTGCCAAAGATGGTGATGGTAAGACCTGCTTTCAACCACACACACCTCCTCAGACAGACGGAGGGACCCGGTCCAGGCGGTGGACCAGCGGGAGAAACAAATCCAAGCCACAGCCGACAGAAAGAGGTGATGTACCCAAACGTCCCCTGCAAAACTGATGAAATCTCCCTGTGACCTCACAGACCCCCTGAAGCTCAGAGAGAGGGAGGAAAAAAATTTCCTCCAGTCTAATCAACCTCCTAACTCTGGTTTGCCCATTCACTTTCAATTTTCTAGATGTGGGTTTTCTTTCTTTCTTTTCTATAGCAAAGTAATCCTGCCAGCCATTCGTCCTTCTGGCTCTTGGCTCTCATTCCCCCCTTCTGTGGTCCATTTCTCTAACTTATCCAACCAGTTCAAGCAAGCCAAAATGAATGGATGCAACCTGTAGTTTTCTCAGCAGTAGCAATGAATTTGCCGTAACTTATACTGGTTTTGTAATCATTAGCACCAATATGTGCAAGATGGATGAGAAAGCAGCACAGGTTTGGGGGTGAGGAATCATTTCATCAAGTACGATATATTGAAGGCGGTCCGCGTTTATAAGGTAGTATGCTAGACTCTGAGGGGGCGGGACTCACTCAAGGAGTTTGGGACTCTAATAAACCCAAACTCCTGATCTGGTAGACTTTCTCATCCAATTGCTAGTAGAACAGAGACACACAGGTGAGGGCGAAGATATAAACTTGTATGTCTAGTTAACCAGGATTTCTGGAATTTCAGTGCAGACTGCTTTTTCCATAAACCACCTAAGCTCCTGAGAAGGACACTGAGATTCGAGGCAAGAGTTAAGGGGGGATGGAGAC
The DNA here is from genome assembly GCF_030028045.1 of Hippopotamus amphibius kiboko. Lineage (NCBI taxonomy): Eukaryota > Metazoa > Chordata > Mammalia > Artiodactyla > Hippopotamidae > Hippopotamus > Hippopotamus amphibius. The sequence goes on from NC_080187.1 coordinate 57,852,351, forward strand.
TCCAGTAAGACAGGGAACCTCATCCCGTGCAGAGGTGCTGGAAATCCGTGAGCCTTTGCTCAGAGGACGAATCGGGTGAAGTGAGGAAAGCCCTCCAGTGTGACCCAGCCGTGAACCTAAGACCCCTTCTGCCTGGTCACCTGGACACCTGCTCCAAGTTCCTTAATGGAATGCCTCCTAAAAGTGAAAGAGTGAGATGACAACGTTAGACTCCAAACATGATCCGTGGGGCCCCACTTTGTGGACCCAGACAGCCAGGGACGAGGAGACACAGCTAGGGGTGTGATAAGACCAGCAGTGACAGAAGCAGAGGTGGAACCCAAGAGTGGTGACAGCATTAAGAGTCCTGGTGGCAAAACATCAGAAGCAAGAGAAAGCATACGAATCACGTGGGACCTTCCCAGCGCATCAGAGCCAAAGACCGCTGGGTCCAATCCACGTGCCCTCTTTACTAACTCAGGCAGGAGGGCACAGCAGGGACCTGAGCTATATATCCTTAGACACGCAGGGAGACAGAGACTGCCACGGGCTGCGGGAGTCAGAGACCCCTCCAGAGACCTCTCTGCTTATCTCATTCTCCCCGACTCACCCGCCACACCTAAGGGACTTGGACAGACTGTCAGTAACGGTGGCCCATGGCCTCAGTCATGCTTCCCTGGTGTGTGTGCGTTGCAGGAGGGGGACCAGTTTCTCTGGGTGGGGGGATGATTCTGCTATGCCCCCTGAAAGCAGACATGCCTAGCTGCTCGGAGGAAGCCAGCTGTTGAAAACAGGCCAGGGAGGAGGCATGTGTGGAGGGCAGATGAGGCACCCAGTACTGGGGGTGAAGCCAGTCCAAGCACGTAGCAAACTCAGAGGGCAGGGAGGAGACTGCCGGCCAGAGGGACAAGTTTGCATGGAAGAGCCACGGAGGGAAGTAAGTCCAGAAAGAGCTCGCCTTGATACATTCGGGGTGGCGGGAGACTCGTCTGATAACCATTCAAAAAGCAAAAGAATCTCACCCCCTATGGAAAACTGTACAAAATAGCAGTGTCATTTCCTCAAAGGCCTTGGGACATGGAAAGCACACACTCCTTGGATTCCAGGAGACCCTGGTGGGAATCACAGCTCTGCCATTTCACAGCTGTGGGAATGTCTTCAAGTTTCCTAACCTTGATATTCACATTTATTAAACAAGCATCAGTGTAACTCTGACCTCCCAGGACTGTAGGCATTGAGAAGCAGTATATGAAAGCCCTTTGCTCAGTGCCTGGCACGTAGAGGAATGGAAAACACCAAAGTTGGAACTGCGGGGACCCAAGGACATAATCTAGGCACCGGTTCTTCCTCTTAGGGACGTCATCTGCCTCCCATGCTAATGACAGTAGGAGACTCTATATGGAGTTCTCAGTCATCTGTTTTCTGAGGCATGTGTCTGTGTTCCCTGGAAGGAGGAGCAGAACCTCTCTAAATTATTATTAAATTACTGATGACCAGCAAAGCGGAAGCTGGAACTGCGCTGGGGAAGCTTCACTCCAGAGCCCTCAGGGCTGATAAGAAGGCATACTTTTACTTTCCAACAGAATGTGTTCACTCCCCCCAAGAAGAGGGTCAAAAACGTGACTTTAAGTGAAAGAGAACAAGAAGAGGTAGAAGAAACAACTTGGGTGATAGAAAAACCATATGACAGTGGCTACAACAACCAAGAAACACAGTGCTGAATACCCCAGGGCCTGAGCAGAGGCTGGATACAGTCCCAAAAGAACTCAAAGGTCACCAGAATAGATGACTTTAAGGCCTGGTTAAACACTCAGTGGCAATGAATCTGCCGGTAAGACAAATTAAAGAAGAAAAAGTACCCCGACCCATATCCTTCGATCCCAACTATAACAACAGATTCTTATATTCTTATGTGGTGAAAACTAAACAAGCATTCAAGGTTAGGAATTTAGTGTTCATTGTTCCTGTCACTTAGAAAACAGGCTAAATTACTAGCTACAGCTATTTAAAATCTATTTCATTTGTCAAAGTTAAATGCACACACATTTAATATTCTTGTTCAAAAGACAATCACTGAAGATGCCTATACTGAATATAGCGGTTAGACAAATAACCTTTAACAAGAATCTTTCCTGTCTTGCCTTGCCCATTCCCATTTGCAGCCTGAATTATACACGGAGGTGAGGCCAGGAAAAGAACTGAAGTTCTCGTGTGCTTGTAAGACTCCTTTGTGGCATGTAAGTTTTACAGGTAGCGTGTTTTCTGTTCCTACAACACTTTCTATTAAATGATGTGCCTCTGTGGGTTGAATAAAATGGGGGCGCTTTAGCAGAGGGTTAATATTTACTATGCCTAGGCCTCCTTACATGCTTTTAAAGATCATATATGACTCATATTACCATAAGCAAAGCAGAGGCATCTATTGACCCTTCTCTCTCCAGATATAAGCGAGAGGAGAAATAGCTAATACCAATTTGCCCTCGATCAATTTTCAACTTTCCTCTAGACCTTTTTCTTTCCAGGAATCCTTCACTGTCTTACCCAACCCCATGATGGTTTGATGGACTATGTTTTGCAATAGGGATGAGACACCTAAGGCACTTTTGATAAAAGTTACACACCAAGTAATGTGAATGCCCAGCATTCAGAGGTATGAAGACAGCCACGGGTGGGATGTGTGTGCCTGGGATGCAAGGAGCCTGCTCATCACTTTGCCCCCTTCTTGATCCCTGGATCCCACCAAGATCCCTTGGAGACCAAAACTTATCAACAAAAAGCTCACGAGAACCTTCCTCCAGAGTATCCCCAATACATCTCTGCTTTCAGGCTGAGTTTGCCCCCTTCAGCGCATGGGCAGCTGCCCAAATGGATTAACGCCAAGTACCAGTTCATGACGAAGTAACCTAATGAAGGCTCCACTCAGAAAAGGGTCCCCACCCTGATCCTAGAAGATACTACACGTGCCGATGTGCAAAAAACACAAATTTTCAAGATGGAATTTTAGAAGAACGTTTGAATGTATCTCAAAAGGAAAAACAGGAGAAGGCGTTCTCTTTTTGGTAAGATTAAACCTGAGGTGGGGGAGGGATAAATTGGGAGATGAGGATTGACATAAACACACTACTATATATTAAACAGATAACTAATAAGGATCTACTGTATAGCACAGGGAACTCTACTCAATACTCTGTAATGACCTATATGGGAAAACAATCTAAAAAAGAGTGGATATGTATATATGCATAACTGATTCACTTTGCTGTACATCTGAAACTAACACAACATTGTAAATCAACTATACTCTAATAAAAATTTTAAAACAGCATACACAAAAATAAACTCAAAATGGATTAAAGACCTAAATGTAAGGCCAGATACTATAAAACTCCTAGAGGAAAACATAGGAAGAACACTCTTCGACATAAATCACAGCAAGATCTTCTTTGATCCACCCCCTAGAGGAATGGAAATAAAAACAAAAATAAATAAGTGGGACCTAATGAAACTTCAAAGCTTCTGCACAGCAAAGGAAACTATAAGCAAGATGAAAAGACAACCCTCAGGATGGGAGAAAATATTTGCAAATGAATCAACAAAGGATTCATCTCCAAAATATGTAAACAGTTCATCCAGCTCAATATCAAAAAAACAAACCACCCAATCAAAAAATGGGCAGAAGACCTACGTAGGCATTTCTTCAAGGAAGACATACGGATGGCCAAGAAGCACATGAAAAGCTGCTCAACAGCACTAATTATTAGAGACATGCAAATCAAAACTACAATGAGGTATCACTTCACACCGGTTAGAATGGGCATCATCAGAAAATCTACAAACAGTAAATGCTGGAGAGGGTGTGGAGAAAAAGGAATGCTCTTGCACTGTTGGTGGGAATGTAAATTGATACAGCCACTATGGAGAACAGCATGGAGGTTCCTTGCAAAACTAAAAATAGAGTTACCATATGAGCCAGCAATCCCTCTGCTGGGCATATACCCAGAGAACACCATAATTCAAAAAGACACATGCACTCCCATGTTCATTGCAGCACTGTTTACAATAGCCAGGACATGGAAGCAACCTAAATGTCCATCAACAGATGAATGGATAAAGAAGATGTGGTACATATATACAATGGAATACTACTCAGCTGTAAAAAGGATCGAAATTGGGACATTTGTAGAGACATGGATGGACCTAAAGAGTGTCATACAGAGTGAAGTGAGTCAGAAAGAGAAAAATAAATATCATATATTAACACACATATGCAGACTATAGAAAAATGGTACAAATCAACCAGTGTGCAAGGCAGAAATAGAGACACAGATGTAGAGAACAAACATATGGACACCAAGTGGGGAAAGCAGGAAGGGTTGGGGGGGAATGAATTGGGAGATTGGGATTGCCACATATACATTACTAATAAGAAAAAAAATATCAAATTGTACACTTTAAATATATGCAGTTTATTATATGTCAACTGAATCTCAATAAAAGCTCTTAAAAAACAGAAAAGATTAAACCTGAGATGAGACTTTTCATTGGCTCTACTTTTTAATTAGGTTTTTTGTTTTTTGTTTTGTAAATACCCTCCTACTGCCACACACATCTACAGAAAAACACATCTCAGGAACATGTGTCCCCAGGAGTAGTAGCTGACCAGCTGTCCTTAAGCTAAAGGTCAAACAGATGTGGGAAGCGACCAGCACACTCACCAAAATGCCACAGGGCCTACTTTGCATTCAAGGCTCGAGCCAAACGTTTGCACGCAATGCTTGTCGTAAAATCCAAGCTGTTGGGCTCACTGCCATTTTTTGAGAAAGGCAGTTGTTTTTCTATCTAGAACATGATGAGGCTACGGGTTCTTAATTACAATAAAGTTTCAATTATCTTTACTGATGGGATAACAAAAATAAACGAAAGTTACAAATACATCGAATGTCTTATTTCAGCTTAAACCCAGTAAACTTTTATACATGCTGTTAAGAACTGATTTTTAAAAATCAATTTTGATTTTGTCTCTCACTTGTTTTATGGTCATTGGGCATGGCTAACCAGAGAGAAGGAAGTGAACAGAAAAGAGGAACAATAAAGGGATGACCAGACTGCCAGGCTGACTCACTGTTGCACAGGATAGCAGAAGGCGACAATACAACTTCTCAAATCAGACGTTCTGAAAGGGTTTGATAAGTCCTTACTGTATCATAGGACCCAACAGAGGGTTCTTTTTTTAATTTTATTTTATTGAAGTATAGTTGATTTACAATGTTGTGTTAATTTCTGCTGTGTGGCAAAGTTATACACGTAAATATTCTTTTTCACACTCTTTTCCATTAGGGTTTATCACAGGATATTGAACATAGTTCCCTGTGCTATACAGTAGGACCTTGTTGTTATTCATTCTATATATAATAGTTTGCATCTGTTAATCCCAAACTCCCAATCCATCCCTTCCTCACCCCGTCTCCCCCATAGCAACCACAAGTCTGTTCTGTCTCTTTTTGTTTCATAGCTGTGTTCATTTGTGTCATATTTTAGATTCCACATATAAGTGATATCCTATAGTACGTGTCTTTCTCTTTCTGACGTACTTCACTTAGTATGATAATCTCTAGGTCCACCCATGTTGCTGCAAATGACATTATTTTGGTCTTTTTTATGGCTGAGTAACATTCCTTTGTGTATGTATACCAAATTTTCTTTATCCATTCATCTGTCAATGGACATTTAGGCTGTTTCCATGTCTTGGTTATTGCAAATAGTGCTGCTATGAACATAGGGGTGCATGTATCTTTTTGAATTATAGCTTTGACTGGATATATGCCCAGGAATGGTATTGTTGGCTCATAAGGCAACTCTATTTTTAGTTTTGGAGAAATCTCCATACTGTTTTCCATAGTGGTTGCAACAATTTACATTCCCACCAGCAGTGTAGGAGGGTTCTTAATACCACATCTCAGAAAGATACCTATTAAGCCTCTTCTTGAAAAAAAACTCTTCAAATACAACTCTATTCCTTTTTATGCCTCTGCTAGAAAGTTTTGTCAGCTATGGAGCTAAAATTTAGTGCCATGTAAATTTACCTACCCATCATAATACTGCCCTCTGTGCTTACTCAAAAAAGCCTGTTTTTTTTTTTTAAGCTCTTTATTGGAGTAAAATTGCTTTACACTGTTGTGCCAGTTTTTGCTGCACACCAAAGTGAATCAGCTGTTTTTATACATATATCCCCATATCCTCTCCCTCCCGCGACTCCCTCCCAACCTCCCTATCCCAACCCTCTAAGTCATCACCCATCATCGAGTTGATCTCCCTGTGTTACGCAGCAACTTCCCACTAGCTATTTTACATTTGGGAGTGTATATATGTCAATGCGACTCTCTCACTTCATCCCAGCATCCTCTTTGGTGCACCCCCCACCCCCACCCCACTCCGTGTCCTTATGCTAACTCATATATATGGAATCTAAAAAAATGGTACTGATGAACCCAGTGACAGGGCAAGAATAAAGATGCAGATGTAAAAAGCCTGTTTGAGAAAGATAAGACTCAAAACATGGACAGCCCAAGTCATAATCTATTTCTATTCCTTTTCATATCATAAGGTAGTAGATTTCTTGATTAAGGTGCATTTCAAAACTGACCTCATTTCACATAGAAGAAATATATATATTGGGGACCTCCTGTATATACACAAATGCTCCTTTTTAAAAAAATATTTATTTATTAATTTAGGTGGCATTGGATCTTCGTTGTTGCATGCAGGCTTTCTCTAGTTGCAGCAAACGGGGGCTACTCTTCATTGCAGTGCGTGGGCTTCTCAGTGCGGTGGCTTCTCTTGTTGCGGAGCACAGGCTCTAGGTACGCAGGCTTCAGTAGTTGCAGCACACGGGCTCAGTAGTTGTGGCTCACGGGCTCTAGAGCGCAGGTTCAGTAGTTGCGGTGCACGGGCCTAGTTGCTCTGTGGCATGTGGGATCTTCCTGGACCAGGGATCGAACCCGTGTCCCCTGCAATGGCAGGCGGATTCTTAACCACTGCACCACCAGGAAAAACCCACAAATGCTTTTTATTTCAACTTTTTATTTGCCACAAATGCTCCTTTTTATTTCAATCAGAGGATTGCTGGTCTTCTCTGGTTCCAATACAATCATTTGTGCTCTCCTCTGGGTCTTTACAAGTTATACTGAAATGATATAAAACTTTACACTGTGCCTGCCTCTGTAGAGCTTGGAACACCTTTGAGATATTATCTCATTTTGTTATTTCCAACCTGGGCCAATTGTGTTATGTTTACCCCCCAGAAATCACTGTGAACAGCAGTCGCCCTCTCTCTTGAGCTTGTGCATGGTTTATGGAGCTGAAAACAAGTTAACTAATGGATATGAATCAAAGGCAGGAAACCAGTATCCACTGGTGGAACAACAGACCCTGGGCATGAAATCACTTGTGACTAGAATTTGGTTAATTACAGGAGAGGAGAGCTTCCTGGCAGCAGGGATGCTGAAACCTTACTTTTCAAGTCACTTTCATTTAATCACTTTCAATTCAAAGAGTGATCCAATTTTAGATGAAAAGACCATGACACACAGAGAGTTCAAATGTCTTGCTCAGGGCTGGTTCACCAAATAAGATAGGGACAAAACCATCCAACCTAAAGTGGTCCTTCTCCTCTTCCTCTCCATCACCTTCATCCACCTCTGGTCTATGTAACACCATCCGTTTTTCCCCACAGCACTTATAAGCATCTGAATGTTTTTGCTCACATATTTTGTTCACTTGTTTTATCTGTCCCACGAATGAAAACGCTATGAGAGCAGGAACCTTGCCATTGTGTCACTCAGGTAACCTCAGTGCTGGAAACATCTCCTGTGGTCAATAAATGTAGCACATAAGAGCATAATACTTGCTCAGAGAGTCCTGTTGAATGAATAAATGACCACAACTGGAATCTCTCCCAGGTATCAGTGCTTTTTCAGTCATGCCCATGGATCTGGGTGAGAAAGAACATTCATATGGAGAACAGCTGTCTCACTGCCAAATCTTTTGTCTGGTTAAAGAGGCGAAGACATGCCAGTGACTACAGGTGGGCTAGTGCCAAAAAAGAAAGGCAAGGACACTTGTTTTAGTCCTTGAGGATTTCTTTTCCCTGAAAAAGTTTCTGAAGGCAATTAATTCTTGAAGGTCTATAAAAAATGAGCAACATACAGCTTCTCAGTCAATTCTATTCCCTTCCCTTATTTTTTAGTAACAAATGACATTCAGGGGCAAGGTTACAGAGAGAAATGGTGATAAGGGATGAGGAATGGAAGCTCTCTCATGTGGACTGTGGTCTCCTGTTTTGGAGGTAAAACTCAAGCATATCAGTCTGGCAGGTCCCCAAAAGGTTAAACACAGAGTCACCACATGATCCAGCAATCCCACTCCTAAGGATACACCCAAGAGAAATGAAAACATGTATCCACACAAAAGCTTGTACACAGAAGTTCCCGGTGGCAGCATTATTCATAATAACGAAAAAGTGTAAGCAACCCAAATGTCCATCAACTGATGAATGGATAAATTGTGATATATGCCTACAATGAATATGATTTGGCAATAAAAAGATATGAAGTACTGACACATGCTACAACATGGGTGAGCCCCCTAAAGATCATTTTAAGTAGAAGAAAACAGTCACAAAGGACCACACGTTACATGCTTCCACTAACGTGAAATGTCTAGAATAGGCAGACCTATAGAGACAGAAATTATGTTGGTAGTTGCCTGGAGCTGGGGGGTAATAACCGCTAATGGGTAGAGGGTTTCTTTTGGAAATAATGAAAATGTTCTGAAAGTAGACAGTGATGATGGGTGTTGCCGCACTCTGTGAATAGGATACTTTGTAAATAGCCACTGAATTGTATACTTTAAATGGGTCACCTGAGTGGTATTTGAAATCTATCTCAATAAAGCTGTGTTTTTAAAAAAGCAGCCCACACGATAACCAAATCCATCATGTAGTCTGCACAGCGCGTCTCCTGGAAGGAGCAAAGCAGCCCTGCCCTGTACTATCGGGGGTTTTGCGGAGGTGACCCCACCCCTCTTACTGTCCACACGAGCTTGCCTTGCTCCCACAGGCTCGCCCTGGTCTCCTCTTTATCTTCACTCATTCAACAGACTTGCTGAGCACCTACTGTATACTGGGAGCTCTGCTTGGCCTGGGCCCTGCCGATGAAAGCAGTGCAGGCCTGCAAGGGGCTACCACTTTTGGAATCATTCATTCAACTGAAAAGTGAGAAACAGCAAAAGGAGAGTCCTAAGTGGTATTCTGTTGTGGGCTGTGGGCAGAAAATAATTGTTCACGTCTGCGTTCCAAAAAGGCAGACTCATGTCCACACCCGAAGAGCCCACCCAGGTCTGGCACACAAATATCTCAGAGGCAGGGTGGGGCAGGGTGTTGGGGGGGGGACCCCTGGCATCAGCGTTGACAGGAAGCTGAAGGACACAACCCCCACCCGCCCCACCCCAGGGCTGTGCAGTGGTGCCAGCACCACCCTTACATTCCATCGGGCAGTACTGTGGGTGTTTCCATGTTGTTTATTTTTTTTTCAAGGAAAGAGGAGATGGGGGAGGAGGGCTAGAACACAAGTTATTACTCAGCATTTCCATCATGTTTAATGTCTGCAAAGCACGCCTGCCCTCACTGTGGCCTGAACTGCCTGGAATCTTCAGGGAACTGAAGAACCCAGCCAAGAACGCGAAGTACTTAGCAGATAGCAGTACCTATCACTGCGTCTGGCAAGGCGCAGTGACAGGTACTTAAAAAAATTAATCCCATAAAATTAACACTATTTTAAAGCATAAGCCAGTATAATCATCTCTGTAAAGGTGACCTGCCACTTGGTAGTTAATGACGTGAACAAGCGCATGCTCTAAATCCCCCCAGTCACACCTTGCCACGTGTCAACTCTCACACCACGGGCACTAACATCCTTCTTTTTTTTATTTTTTTTTTTATTTTTTATTTTTTTTTGGCCAAGCCACACAGCATGTGCGATCTTCATTCCCTGACCAGGGATCGAACCCATGCCCTTTGCACTGGAAGTGTGGGGTCCTAATCACTGGACCGCCAGGGACGTCCAGTGAGATGAAAGAATGCTATGGCTGCACCCCCAAGTACTTTATGGGAACAGTTAACAAGAGAGTTGGCTTCTTGCTGCCAGGACCCACAGCGCCTGGATCATCACAGTCCAAATGCAGCAGTGATCAAGTTTTTTTTTTTATGACGGTCAACTGGGCCAGTGCTTCTGGCAAGTGTACCGCTGTGTGAGTTGCAATACATTAGGTGCACTGTGGCTTTTGGACTCAAGCTCTGGAAGGTATTTGAAACAGACGAGTTTGTGTGCTTATATTGATATTCAACCAAGCTCAGTGACCACGTTAGCTTGGTCCATAGGAGTGCCACTTTTAGGAATGCTCATGGGTCGATTGGGAAATTGCTTGGTAAAGTATAAATAATACGCACACTTAAAATTACCATTAATGGGACTTCCCTGGTGGCGCAGTGGTTAAGAATCCGCCTGCCAATGTAGGGGACATGGGTTCGATCCCTGGTCCAGGAAAACCCCACGTGCCGCTGAGCAACTAAGCCCGTGCGCCACAATTACTGAGCCTGTGCTCTAGAGCCCGTGAGCCACAGCTACTGAAGCCCACATGCCTAGAGCCGGTGCTCCGCAGCAAGAGAAGCCACTGCACTGACAAGCCTGCACTGAGAAGTACCGCAAGGAAGAGCAGCCCCCACTCACCGCAACTAGAGAAAGCCCGTGTGCAGCAATGAAGACCCAATGCAGCCAATAAATAAATAAATAAATTTTTTTTAATTAAAAAAAATTGTTTTAAGTTACCATTAATATGAATCCTATGAGGACAAAGTGCTTCAACCAACTATTTCAAGAAACACTAGGGTCACATTAAAAATGAAAAAATGAATTTTGAAAGTGTATTTAAAAGGTATCATCTACTTGACTTCAGATCAACTCTCCACTCTTCCCTCCCACACTCTGCAGGTCAATTAGAAAAGCTTGACAGTACAATACGTACATACACATACACACACACCCCCCCCCCCGGAGCTAAGGTGGTAAAGTGAAGAATTACCAGGTCTAGATCTAAAAAAAGACCAAACTCAGAAAGATGAGTCCAGCAATGGGGGCTGCTTTCCTCTCAGACCATCTGCTGAATTAAGAAAACATTCCTCAGTGGCTGAACAGCATTTCTGACAGCCTTGCGGGGCCAAGAGGACAAAAATGGGAGCCCTGGCACTGCCAGTGAACTAGCTGCAATTTCAGACAAAACAGACTAAGGAAAAAAAGCATTACTAGAGATGAGGATAGTGATAAAAAGTTTTACAAACAGGAATTAAAAGTTGGAATTGTCTAATATAACAATTTGAAAATTGTATACACCTGAAAACAGGTCTGAGCCTACAGAAAGCAAAAAACTGACACCACTGTAAATTGACACAAACTGCAATCACGGTGGAAGATTTAACATAGTTCTCTCAGGAACTGAAAAAGCAAAAAAAAAAAAAAAAAGGTTAGCATATAGCAAATTAAAAAAAAGTGACAAATCAGAATCTAATTGTCATCTCTAAAACTTCGCACCCAATAATTACAAAATATACATTATTTTTAAGTCCATGGAAACTGAATATGTGCCTCTTATGTGTACAGTGGAAAAATGTGTGTCCATAAAGACTAGATATAGTGGATTATCTGGCCCCTGACCAAAGTGGTATGACCTAGTAAGGCTATGGTTTCAATATGCGAAGGAGTTCAAGAATTTAAGTAGATTATCCCTAGTGTCTTGCTGATGCCATGGAATCAATGTTTGGCTGGATCTAAGAGGGTGAGAATAAAAACAGAAGAGAGAGAATAGAGTGGGAAGAGTCCACGCAGCCCTTCCTCCCTACCCCCGCCCCTGGAAGCTGCGTGAAGTCACTCTGAAGTGTATGAAAGGGAGAAGAATAATGCAAACCACCAGCTCTCTGCCTAAAACTACAGTGAGGCAGCAGGAACAGCAGAGTCTTCTGTGCAATGTGGCAGACGACTTAGCTTTTCTTTGGCTGAGTCCCACTTCCTTTCCTTCTGACTTCCCATCTCCTCTTCCCCATCCTGTGTCTGTCTGTCTTATCCTCAGAAGCTGCACTGGATTTCAGACAGCCACCCTTGCCATGCCATCATCACAACCATTTATGTGCAGGGCCAGACCCTGTAAATCCAGAGTTCCTATCCTAGCAAGCCTCAACCTATGAGAAAAATCTTCCTAGCTTCCCACCTCCTTCCTGCCCCAGTCTTCAGAGAGAATCAATGGACCCTCAATGTTCTTTGCTTTGATCCTAAGCGTCAGTAGCCTAGAGACGTGTGTTGCGCTCCAGGTGTTTGGAATAGAAATGTGGCAACATGGAGGAGTTCCATGAGGATTTAGAAAGCTTGAGTTGGAGCGAGAAGCCCAGGGTGGGGTGGGGTGGGTGCAGACACGACCTGTGTCCTTCAGGTGACCCGGGAGCCCTGGGTAACTGCCCGACAGCCCACTTACAGGTTAACTGGGACCCCCTCCCCAGCCTGACCTAGTTGCAGGAAATACACTAGTAGGCTTTCTGGACCTACAGTCCTCCCGACCTGAGTCTCTGAAGGAATCTCAGCAACACCAGTAAGTCTCTCGCTCATTTCTCCCGGAGTCTGGCAACATTTAGTGCTGAGAAGGAAGAGCCACTTCATCAGCCAGGCTTCCTTCGAGCTCCCACCAGCCCAGTGGCGCACGTGGCTCCTCCACAGCCAGCACCGCATCGGACCCTTCTACGTTCAGAGTCACATTTTCCTTTTAATGTTTATCAGTTTAATTATTTTATCTGAGAGAATTTTACCAAGAAATAAAAGTTTTTGCCTTTTAGAATTTGAGTTGAATTGTATGCTTTCCCTATTTATTTTCAGTCCTTATGAAAAGATATCATCGTTCACGTATGAAGGTCTTGCGTCATGGGAAGCCACTGGAAATCAACAGTGCCTCATCTGATTTGGCGCTGTCACTAGTTGTATGACATGAGGCACATTAGTCCCTCTGACCATCAGTTTTCTCAACTACATTAAAAAAAGGGAGCGTGGGTTATCTGTGTAATTTTTAAGAGTTCTATATTTTTGAAAGTCAGTAGTGTATATTTTTTCTTAATTAGGAAAAAACCCCTGCCCTGCCACACTGCGCAGCACGCGGGATCTTAGTTCCCCCGACCAGGGGTCGAACCCACGCCCCCTACAGTGGAAGCGAAGAGTCTTAACCACTGGACCGCCAGGGAGGTCCCCAGAGTCACATATTTTGATTCTGATGTCTGGGCATGTCTGCGCTCCTGCACTCAGCTGGCTGTTTTGAAATCACCCTCAGTACAAAAACTGTATACCCTAAGCACTTCCTGGATTTTTACCAGCACCACTTCAGGAAGTAAAGCATGTTGATATTTGCTCTAAGTACCTTATGAATAAGTAACTTCCACTGTTTGGGACTTGCCCCAAGTCTGGCGCAAGGCCATCCAGACTTACCCTCATACATCTCCAGGATGTGAACCGTGTCACCAACCTGCAGGGACAGCTCCACATCTTGAGAGGCGTTGTAGTTATAGATCGCTGGAAAGGAGAAAGAAGAGCAGAAGAGAGGGAAATGATGGCATCAGTGGCAGTTAAAATACAAGTCACCAAACATATTTTTTAAAAAAATACAAGTCACTAAACATATTTAAAAAATAAAAAAATACAAGTCACCAAAGAGCACATTTAGTGGTTAGTGAACCACTTCTCTCTCTTTTATGATTTCAGGTGAATCCCCCACTGGAAAGCAGAGAGCAACCTCCTAGACCCCCATTACTGGTATTTTAGTCATTCCTCCACCCCACAAATATTGGTTGGTTGCCTGCTACGTACCACATATTGTGCTAGAGACCAGAGAGAGAGTGTTGAAACATACAGATGTGGTTCCTGTATCAGGGATTTTTAATAGTTTAGTATGGGAAGAGAGATAGTAAATGTGTTATTACAGAAATAACTCAATTAAAATGGTGAAAAGAGGTATCAGCCTACAACACCACTGAGCTTATGAGCTCTAAAGCATAGGGAGAGCTGTCTCCCAGCTTCCCTGACACAGTAACTGGCAGCCAAAGGACCATTTGTGAGTCCCATCTACCCCCCATAATAGGCTAACACTGGGTGGCTGTCTTGCCCCAGCTCTAAGCATCCCCAGGGAAATGGGGTACCCCAGCACTTCCTTATCAAGATGACCTCCATCACCACAGTCCTTAGGACTAGCAATGACTGGACCACAGTTGTACAAAACAACAGACTAACTCTTCTAACTCCAAAAGAAGAAGACAATCCCATCGCAAGATGGGTAAGAGCTCTGAAGAGACACTTCACCAAGAATCATATATGATGACTAATAAGCACCAGAAAAGATGTCCAACAACCATTAATCACCAGGGAAATGCAAATGAAAACCACAGCGAGGGGCTTCCTAGGTGGCGCAGTGGTTAAGAATCCGCCTGACAATGCAGAGGTCAGGGGTTCGATCCCTCAGCTCCAGGAAGATCCCACATGCCACGGAGCAACTAAGCCCGTGTGCCAAAAAAAAAAAAAAAAAAAGATGTTTTAAAAAAAAACCACAGCAAGATTCAACTTCACACGCACCAGAATGGCTATTAATTTTTAAAGGCAGACTTGGCAGGAATGTGGAGAAACTGGAACCCTCATGCATTGCTGGTAGGAATGGAAAATGTCACAACCTCTTCAGAAAACAGTTTGGCAGTTTCTTAAAAAGTTCAACATAAATTTACATGCAACCTAGCAATTCCATGCCCGGTTATCTACAGAGAGAATTGGAAATGTGTCAACACAAAAACTTCATGGGAATATTCACAGCTGTTGTGGTAGGCAGAAAAGCAGCCTCCCCCCCCACCCAAAGATATCCATATCAGATTTTGGAACCTACGAATGTTGCCTTAGGTGACAAAAAGTGTGAGTAAGTTAAGAATATGAAGAGGATATTATACTGGAAATTCAGGGTATGCCCTAAACACAATCACATGTATCAGATAAGAGAGAGATCGAGGGAGTTTTGAGAGTCTCACAGAAGAGAAGGCAACATGAGGATGGTGGCAGAGACTGAAGCAACATGACCTCAGGAATTGCCATGACCACTAGAAGCTAGAAGAGGCAAGAATGAGTCTCCCCTAGAGCCTCTAGAAGGAGCACAGCCGGTCAACACCTTGATTTTAGACCTCTGGCCTTCAAAACTGGGAGAGAATAAAATCCTGTTGTTTTAAGTCACCAAGGTTATGGTAATTTGTTAGGACAGCCACAAGAAACCAATATAGCAGCATTAGTCACAAAAGCCAAAAACGAGAAACAATTCATCCACTGAAGAATCAATGGATAAGTACAACACAGTCTGACCATACAATGGAATATCACTCAGCAATAAAAAGGAATGAAATACTAACACATGCTCAACACATGGTACAACACGGATGAGCTTCAAAGACATTATGTGAAACGAAAGTCATATGCACAAAACATATGTTAGGCTTTCATTTACCTGTAATGTCCAGAAGAGGCCAGTCTATCGGTAACATACGGCAGATGAGTGGTTCCTGGGGTTGGGGGTGGGAATGGTGACTGAGCACAACAGGCACCAGGGAGCTTTACAGAGAGATGGAAACATCCTAAAACTGGACTGGATTGTGGTGATGGTCCTATAACTTTGCATATTTCCTAAAAAGTCAATGACCTTTATGCTTAAAATGGGTGGATTTTATGGTATGTAAATTAGACTTCCATGTAGCTTTTTTTTTTAAGGGGATTTATTTCTTCCCCTCTCTCATGATGAGTGAGCTGCATCCTTTCAGGGAAAAAGAACCACCTTAGATATTCGGTTCTAGGCGTTTACCTGACGATCCAAGGAACCCACAGTGTTCCCCGTCTCTGCAGCTCTGATGAGCAGGAGGCTGGTCCCTCACTCCATAAATCCATCTGCCGGATCCCACAAGGGTCATGAAAAAGGGAAGAAAGGATCCCTGCCAGTGCCAATCGTGGCACCTACTGCTCTTCCTGAGCCTGACCGCAGGCTTTGCCTTACATCACAATCAATCTATCCCAGAAAGCAAGGAGCAGACCTCCAGCCCCACTTTTTTCAAGTGACCTCTCTTTTTGAAAAGAACCACCCAAATATGTGGTGTTCTGTAGTTTTGGCACAGATGCCGGGACAGATTATGCTGCAACTGATTTACTATTGAACTTTGGGACTATATTATGAATTCAGAACAAGGTCAGGCTGATGAAGTGGGTTAGGAGAAACTACACAGAATTCAGAAGGAGGAGTTAGGTCCCGGCTCCTACACTCCTTTGTGGGCCACCAGGCCACAGCTACTCATCCACTGAAGTTCACTTCCTTCGTCTGACCGCTACTTGATTCAAATGTTTTGTCCGCTAAGTATACGGCTGGTTCTCTTTAGAAAATGTAGATCTCACATCCTCGACTCCCCTGAGCCCCCATTCACTGCCTCCCACCGAACTGGTTCCTTCTACCAGCACCGCCAGCAGAGGGAATCAGGAAGTAGAGAGGTTGCTGTGTCACAATGTGTTGGGTAATCGCCAGGCTTCACCTCTTCCTTGTTCTTAGTCACCAGGAAAGTAAGCAGAAGCTCTCACAAGCAGTACCTGGCACTGTAGCCCCAAGCTACAAACACCTACCAAGGACTGCGGTAAACACACACACACACACCCCCCTCACACACACACACACCACAGACTATTATGTGTCCTTAAACCCTAGATTCCTAAGCCTGACAATCAAAGTGCTCCCCAAATTATCCCAGCCTTAATTACCCACCTTTGCCTCCATCATCTGCTAAATTCCACCCTCTGCTCCAGTCAAGACTCATAATCTCCCCTGAATTCCGTGCTCCACTCACGGTTTACCTCTGCCTGGAACTACTTATCTTTTTCTTCCTCACATTGCAAAGCTCACATTCACAATACAATTCAACAAATGATTACTGACTCCCTATCACCCTGCAAAGATCTCTTTTTTCTCCCATGTCCTGCAATTCTTCCTTTAAAACAGTTTGGGTTTCTAATCACAGATAATTTTGTGTCACAGATAATCTGCCAGCTATCAGAAGGTAAACCCGTCATGAATGGGGGCCTGGTTACACTTTACTTTGTGTCTTTCACATTCCAAGGCACCAGAGAAGGTGCTCAAGGCACAAGAGTGGCTTTTATAAAACCCACCAATCAATTCAGTTGTTCACTTCTTCCCCAAACTTCTAGGTACTTCTGCTTCCCTCAGAAGCAGCAGCTGTGCTTTCCCACCGCTCAAGAAAGGGATATCAAATCACCTCTCCAGCTTCTTTTTGTTAATTACACTAGCAACTCTGTCTTTCCAACCCAAGCCTTTGAAGAGCGTCACATGGGAAACACATCCTTTAGCAATGCCTTTTGCTGCGGTGACAAGTCACCGGTTAGAGGACATTTGTACTATCTGTTTCCATGTCTTTGGGCAGAAATACTAGTAAGATTTCCAATCACTTACAATGTCATCTATTCACGCCAACTACACACTTTAGAACCACGTCCTCCCCATCCCCCTGCTTAATGCACTTCATTTCCATTGTAGTTCATGGTTTCACTTCCATATGGAATCTAGTAATTGTATGGCGTGGGTGTCAATTACCATATTACTTAGTGAGGAAACTGAGACTCAGAAGGGGTCAGCACCTTGCCCCAAGGAACCCAGCGGTATGAGCTGCAAAGCTGTTACTGATGCGGTCCTGTGAGGACCCATTCATCCCATTTACCAGACTGGTCCAGGGAGGCAAGGGGATGCCCTGGAATACCTGGAAGAAAAGAGCCTGACAGATTCTCCGTATGTTGTCTGCCTTAGGATTCTTTCATCAAATGTGACTCCAATTTCCCCAAATAAGCTTTATCATACAAATCGGTGACTGGTGATCACGCTGTCTGCTGTCTGGTGCTATTTCAAGAACAGGCATACAACTCACACACTCAGTGGATCACGTTTTCTCCCTGGAACATGAATAACTGTTACAGAGGAAGACAGAGAAAGAAGAAATACAGGAAACCCTTCGGGTTAAACAAAACCAACTCAGTTCTACCAGCTACACACACATGACCTTGGATGAGTTTGTCTGGGCCTCCGTTTCCCATCTGTAAACTAGGCATTGGACCAGATGACTCTAAGGGTCCCTTCGGCTCCAACAGCCTCTGATTCACGAGGTTATGATAAGAGGCAAGAGAAACTAGTTGTGTCGTTTCAAATCAACAGGCACCACCGCAATCTCTTGTTTTGTCTGAGGAAATTAAACAAGAGCAGGGAGTCGCTGTGTATGAACCGCCTTGCTGGCTGCTCTGTGCAAGGCTGTGAAAGACAAGCTGCTAGAATTCTGCCCTGAGCAGCCTACTGTTTATATCGTGAAAACTACAATTTTGCAGAGCCAACTAGACAAGACAGTATGTCTACAAATGTAAAAGAGTTTGCATTTTACCAAATCTTTGATTTGGCTTGGCCTTTTCTTTCAAACTAGACTTTTATGAGAGAGGAAAAAGAAGAAATCTGAGGTCTTAG
Organism: Hippopotamus amphibius kiboko; assembly: GCF_030028045.1. NCBI lineage: Eukaryota > Metazoa > Chordata > Mammalia > Artiodactyla > Hippopotamidae > Hippopotamus > Hippopotamus amphibius. The sequence goes on from NC_080187.1 coordinate 57,870,993, forward strand.
GATTAGGCAACAAGAAACCAACAGAATAGACTGACAGGCCCCAGTATGAGGACTGCTTTCGGCAGTGAAAAGTTGATGGGTTACTAGTATTTAATCTTTCTGATAAATCAGGATCTTTCATAAATCTTCAAATTACAACCCCCTGAAGAATAATTAAAACATGACATCTGCTATTAGGCTTTGGTAACAGCTATGAAAGAAAGAATGAGGTCCTGACCTGAGCTATCTGCTATGTTAGCAAGATGATCAAACTTCATCTTTTCCGTTTTTATCTTGATCTGCCTACTTTCAGCCATTAGAACTATAAAGACTTAAAAGGCAGACCTCATCTTTAGCTTCACCCTGGGGTCAATACAATAATGTCCTAGAAGGCTGAGCGGACTTTTTTCTTTTGCTTTTTAATATTCCAGTCTACTACAAGGATCAGAGAATCAGATTCAACAGGAAGTAGGACCCCAGAAGTAAAAGAAAAAGGTGGGTTTTTTTTAAAGCTCTTTATTGGAATATAATTGCTTTACACTCTTGTACCAGCTTTTGAGGTACACCAAAGTGAATCAGCTGTATATATATATATATCCCCATATCCACTCCCTCCTGCGACTGCCCCCTGCTCTCCCTGTCCTGGCCCTCTAAGGCATCACCCATCATCGAGTTGATCTCCCTTTGTTATACAGCAACTTCCCACTAGCTACCTATTTTACAGTTGGTAGTGTATACACGTCTATGCTACTCTCTCACTTCATCCCATGCTGATCATTCTAATTAGGCTTCAGACTGGTCATTCAGATCAGGGGCTGTCAGATGAGGACATCAGCTTCTACTTGTCACCAACAGTACTTCATAGAAGCAGCTCTAACAGGCTTCCTAACTTCATTTTCTAGACCTTTAGGAGAATTTCATGATCAGTTAGGAGATTTCATGACCAGTTCATTGGTTATTCTTTAGAAATATCTATTTGAGGGATTATATACATACATATATTTTTTGGCTACATTGGGTCTTAGTTGCAGCACGCGGGGTCCTTCATCGCCGCATGTGGGCTCTTCACTTCTTTGCGGTGCACAGGTTTCTCACTAGTCATGGCGCATGGGCTTCTCTCTAGTTGTGGTGCATGGGCTCCAGAGCATATGGGCTCTTAGTTGCAGCACGTGGGCTCTCTAGTTGTGGCGTGTGGGTTTAGTTGCCCCGCAGCACGTGGGATCCTACCTCGACCAGGGATGGAACAGGCATCCTCTTCATCGCAAGATCAATTCTCAACCACTGGACCACCAGGGAAGTCACAGATAAATATATCTTTAATGGGAGAGATTTTTCACAGATATAAACTCAACTATGGTTTATTAATTTCCTCACTGGTACCAAATGATTACCTCCCAGTTATCTCATTTAAATTAATATGAAATTAAATTTACATGACTATGTAGAGCTAAAATAAGGCAACTCAAAATCACAGAACAGGAAGTCTTTGTTCTACAGACACCAGGAGGTTTTCCCTGGTGTAAGAAATGGAGGCACCAGTATATTCTTCTAAAGAGCAGAATGTAGCAGAGCCCCTAGGAAGATGACAAGCCCTGGGAGACACAGGCTAAATGGCAGTTACCTTCCCTTTTCCCCCTTCCCCTTTCTTGCCCTGTCTGGCTTCCCACTTTGGGCACGGTGGCAGCCACATCCTCAAAGATGGACACAACCACTCTCACCAATAGGACAGTGGAAGGTATTCAATGAAAAGTGGGAATCAGGAAAGACTGTAGAGATAACAGAACAAGCTGGCCTCAATCCTAACAAGGTAACACTGGACAACGAAGGGCAGATGCCCTTAAGGACACCAAACCCTTTTTATTGCAGGCGGCTAAGTACAGAGCTCCCCTAAGAAACAGCATGAGAGTCCAGAAATAATTAGTATTTTAACCATTTCCTTGCTGCCCCTTCCAAGCATTTCTACAATGATTCAGCTGAGGGCTCAGGGTGTTATTCAGAATACCAGCGATGCCTCAATCATGGACTCACTATAGCACTCTCAATCTGGGTATAACAGTAAAGGTACACATTCCGATGTTACTATGCTTATACTTCTATGCGCTTCTATCCCTTTCAACCAATCTCTTTTCTTGTTAAGGAAAAGTAAAAGAGAAAAAAAAAATCTGACGACAACTAAGGCAGGGTTTTAATGACAAAGTAAAAACATTAATTTACTAACAAGTCCAGAACACCTTCCCCTAATCAAATAAGGTATTATTATCAGGTTCTTCTTGGTATGCATTCTTATTAAATAAAAATGAGACAGATCGAAGATAAAAATAGTCAGATCTAAGATTGGGCTGAGTCTGCAACATCTACTTTATGGACAAAAATCATAATTGAGGAATACAGAATCTAAAGATAAAAGCCGGGACTTCCCTGGTGGTCCAGAGGTTAAGACCCTGCACTCCTAATGCAGGAGGCTGAGGTTCTATCTCTGCTCGGGGAGCTAAGATCCCGCTTGTGGTGGCGCAGCCAAAAATAAATAAATGCCACCGATTACTGTGGAATGTAGAACAAGCACTTTGAAATGAGAGTCAACAATGTTAGTGACTATTTTCTCCATATATATATGAAATTTGAGACAAAACACAGTTCACTGAGAAAACAAATGATCCCCAACCAGGCTGGAAAACCCACTAATTTAAAATCACCAACTTGAAAATGCAAATACAAAGCAGCAGCTTTGGACCTGGGCTTACGTCTGCCCCTGTAAGGCCTGTCCCAGGACAAGGTCCATCAGTCACTCACGGGTTACATTCAGGAGGGTCTTAGAACTGAAGCCCAGCTTCTCCTGTATTATATACACTGGAGTCACACCATGAAAAGACAGAATGTGGGTACGTGTGGCTGGGAGGGAAGGGCAAATCAGAAGAGCAAAGAACCGAGGAGAAAGCCAGACACTGAAGAGATCTGGCAAACCTCCTTGCTTCATGAATGAAGAAATGGGAGCCCGGCGTGTGCCAGAGGAAAATGCCACTAAATTACAGTCGGGCTATTGAAGGTACTCGCCACAGCTTGGCCCAAAATCTACCATTCTGGACTCTCAGGCAGGTCATTTCCTCTTTTGGGCTTCAGTTTCCTCACCAATAAAGTAACACTTGTAACCTGGTGTTTTTGCCTACTTCTTAGGGTTGCTGTAAGAATAAAACAGTAAGAAACATAAAAATAAGTAAGTATTGGTAATGTCTTTGGAACCAAGGTTTTTATCTTAACAGAAAAGAGAAGTAAGACATCAAAAAGATATATAACTCTGGGCTAATCTATTTGAACTGGAAATTCGGTACGAATTTGGAATATTTTTCTCTCTCAAAAAAATACATATTCATTTCGACTTGTGGCCAAAGTGGACCAAAGAACACATTAGGGATCAGATGAACTATCCTGTCTTAAACATCTAAAAAATGGACAAAATATGACTCGTTGGTTTTCAGACACTGATCAACATGCAATGCAGGAGAGTGATGCCTGGGAGAAGAGAAATACATGAGGGAAATCTACAGTTGCATCTCCAGGCAAAAGTACAGGGAGGAGAAACCCAAACAGAGCCCAGGAGTCACCCTGAGATGAGGGATGAGAGTTGAGAATTCAGGGAAGTCAAGGTGACTAGAACATCCAGCGCAGAAAATCAGAGAGATGAGGGCTACACAAGTTCCCTACTAGCTTAAGCTGATTACTGATCAGCACATGCGTGTGAAGGAAATTCCCGAGGGCAAGGAAAAGAATCACTGGAAAAGAACAGGAGGAACAATTTCCAAGCCTCACACAGGGCTGGGAACAGTGCACTTTCACAACCAGAGCTGAGAAACTTTGTGGTACATGGCCATTGGCTTGAGTATTCAGGAGTATTGCCTTGGTAATGCAACCAAACCAGCCCTAGACTACAGGCTGTGCTGATCCCACCTAATAAAAATCAGATGTAAACCTGGAAAGAATGAAAGTTTCCTCATAACTCAACTCCATCCCAGAACAAGGCTCAAACTACCAACAAGATAAAATTTATAATGTCTGACATCCAGATCAAGATTACCAGGCATACAAGGAAGGAGAGAAATAATCGCCCATAGTTAGGAGAAAAATCAATCAAGAGAAAAAGACCCAGAAATGATGCAGATCAGGCAACAGAAAAAGTCCCAGTTAGCTGAAAAGGATTCAAATCATACAAAGCATGTTCTTTGACTACAATGGAATTAAATTAAAAATCAATAACAGAAAGACATTTAGAAGATCCCAGAACACTTGGAAACTGAACAACAGTTTCTAAACAGCTCCAGGAGCATTCAAAAATCAATGTAATCCACCACATTAAGATAAAAAGAGAGAAAAAAATATGATCATCTCTGTAGATGCAGAAAAGGCATTTGATAAAATCTGATAACCCTTAACGATAAAAAAATGTCAGCAAATTATGAATATCTTTAATCTGATAAAAAGCATCCCATGCACCTATAGCGTACATACTGAACCATCAAATATTAAATGTGCTTCCCTAATACTGGGAACATGGCAAGGATATCTGCTTTCTATTCCACATTTTAATGTGATTCTAGCTAGTGCAATAATGCAAGAAAAAGAAATTAAAAGCTTACTAATTGGAAAGAATATCATAAAGCTGTGTTTATTAACAAATGATATGGTCATCTATATAGAAAATTTTAAGGCATTTACAAAAGTTACTAGAACTAATGAGCAAGGTTAAGGAGGTTTTAGGACCCAATTTTGGTCAATATACCAAAAAAAGTCCATTGTATTTCTCTATACTATAACAAGCAAGCTGAAATTGCTCGATTATGATGTAAAGTGCATTTCTTCCTATAGACTACAGGTCAAACAATTTGAAAACCAGTGCCCCAGAGAAACTCTTACACAAGTGTACCAAGAAATATATATAAGAATGTTCACAGTAGCAGTGTTTGTAGTAGGAAGAACTGGAATCAACCCAATGTCCATTGAAAGGAAAATGGGGAAATAAGTTATGTTATATTCAAATAGAATACAGCAGGGAAAATGAATACATTCATCAAATTTGCACACGTACCACTAACAAAATGTTGAGCAAATTAAAAAAAAAAAATACAGGAGAGATATACACAGGTGCCTTTAGATAAAATTCAAAATCTTGGAACACTAAATGAATTAGGTTTTTAAAATATACACATATATAGGGTAAACTATAGGGAAAAAACTCTGAAAATAAAATACACTAATTTCAGAATACTTTTACTTCCAGGGTGGGGCTAGGGTGTCAGACTATTAGGGAGAAGCATGGGTACAGTGCTAACATACAGAGAACTTATTTCTGAAATTCATTATATGGGGATACATACAGGGGGTGGTATTAGTTTCTTTTTATACAAGCATTGTAAATATTCTTTTATAAATTCAATATTTACTATTCCAGTAGTTCACAAATTTTAGCATGCATCAGAATCACCAGGAGGGCTTGTTAAAACACAAGATTGCTGGACCCCACCTCTAGTGTTTCTGAGTCACCAAGTTAGGAATTTGCATTTGAACACGTTCCCAGGTAGCAATGACACTGGTTCAGGCCAACAGTTTAAGAACCTTTGCATTACTTATTTGAGCCTCATACATACCAACCAAGAAGAAAGAGTGAAATGAGCTTCATTTTATAGATTAAAAAAGATAATATCTGAGAGATTAAGTGGCTGGCAGTATTACACTATTGTCAATCATACCAGCTCTAGACTCAGACTACCTATGTCCAAACACTGGCTCTGTATTTATTGATTCTTATTGGAGGTAAATTAACCTCTTAGTGTCCCCAATTTCCTCACCTGTAAAATGGGTACGATTACAGCAATTCAAATACTACAGGGTTCTTGTGAAGATTAAGGGATTATAAAGGTAAAGCACTTAAATCTGTGCCTGGTACATAGTAAATCCTGGGTAAATGTCAACTAACTTTATTACCGCTAAGTTAGTTAACTGGTAGAACTAAGACTCAAATCTAGGTATGCATATTCATTCTCATTCATTGTCAACACACATGCCCTTTGGTACCACAAAACAACATTGGTGAGTTCCACAAAACTTGTCTTAAAAAAATTTTTTTTAGAAACCTTTAAAACTGGACGACTTTAATGGAAATTCTAGATCCAACTGCTCTTTCCACCTATAAGAAAACTAAACACCTAAGACCATATAGCTAGTGAGATTCATTCTGGGATGAGCAAACTGGAATAGTTTTTTCAAAGGCTACATAAGTAGTCTTTATAATAAATTTCACCCTGTACTGAATTGTACTTCTAAGGTAAACAATGAAAACAGTGGAGGATTAAAAAACAAATGATCAACTACCATTTCTGGAATGAATGAATGAATCCAATAAGCAAGCAAGCATCAGGCCTATGAACCTGAGGAGCTAAATTTCTGACTTATTTACCTTCTTAGTATATTTATTTTAGCAACCAAATAAAATTTTCGTTACACGATACAATTAGCTGGAGTCAATTCCATGCAAAGATATGGAAATTTCCTTTCAATGTCATTTTTTCCTCTAGTCTCTAGAAAGGCAAATACAATATTTCTGTGAACTTAAGAACGAAAAAAAAATCTAAATTTGACTCTATATAACCACCTTACATGTTTAAAAATTCACCAGAACTCCACTTTCTTTTCACATACATTTAAAAATAATCAAAAGTAAAGTAGCCTGCAAATTCAAAATGCATCTTGAGTTACCCCCAAAGCATTAAAATATTTTAGGCACAAATGTTCGTAAAAAGAAAATATTGCTCGTAAGACAGAACAACCTAACTTAGAGCACAATCTAAATATTAACAGCATAACATTTTTCCAACCATATATCTAACGTTGCTTGTTTTCTGACATTTAAAAATAGAAATCAGCGACTTCCCTGGCAGTCCAGTGGTTAAGACTCCACACTTCCACTGCAGGGGGCACGAGTTCGATCCCTGGTTAGGGAATTAAGATCCCGCATGCTGCATGTGGCATGGCCAAAAAAGAAAACAAAAAAACACTAGAAATCACTCTCAAGCTAGTGGAAAACATATTTCCTGGTCTTCCAACACTAGCAAGTTATACTTCATTTCAATATAACCAATTAGTCAATAAGCAGTGACCTACAGTATAGCACAGATAAGGAGTAAAAACAGAGAGAGATGACTGGTGACTTTACTCTTTGAGTCACTTAGGCTTGACACCCATAGAGTCATCATAGACTTACTGCTCTCCATTTCCAGTCCCACAATTTTAGTCTTTCCTTCACGATCTAGAACTCAGACTACTCACTACCTTTGGATCTTAACTGATCACGCTGCCTGCTGACTCTCCTCTTGTGTACATCGGGATGTTAAAGACAAAAACCAAAGGCCCAACATGGTGTCGCTTATGGTAAAGCCCAAGATACCAAACTTAGATTTAATACCTAACACCAGAAATGCAATCTTAATCAACCAAACTGGAATTTTTTGGTCAGCACCAATGAGGTCATCTGCCAAGTGGAGCCTATCCATCCCGGAGAGGAAGAAGAGGTAATCTACATGATAAAACCCTTACTGTTCTCTTCCTCCCACAAAAGAAGTCCTGGCCTAAAAATAATTCCTTCTTTCCTTTTGCTAATAACTCCCTTGCCTCACCCTTCTTCCTATAAAAACCTTCGATTTCATACAACCTTTTAGAGCACCCTTTTAGTTGCTAGGTGGGATGCTGCAGGATTCATGAATTGCCTAATAAAGTCAATTAGATCTTCAAATTTACCTCGTTAACAGATAATAATTACATCATAGGGCTCTTGTGGAGGTTGAATAATAAAACACTTACCAGGGGCAGTATTAGCAATTACTGGTATTACAACACTACTTTGTATAATTGTGCCACTCTAATACTTTTTAACACTACTTATAACATCTTATTCCCAGTTCAAAAATCTTCTGATAGTTCTCTGTTTTCTACTGATGCATGTGATTTAAGAATTTTCAAAGTTCAGTCCTGTCTGAGTCTTCTTTTGTAATCCCCTTACTCGAATGCCCCTCTCTACTTTCCCCCACTGGACCAAATTCTATCCATAAACTAAGTTTACAAAAGGCCAATTCAACCACAAGCTCACCCCCAATTATCCGAGCCTTCCATGCTTTCACCTCGTCAGAGATTACTCCTCCACCTATTCTGCATAACTGAAAGCTTAACCAATGCAACCTAGTGTGTGATGGGACCTGTCCACGTTCTTCCTGGGGCTCCATGTAAAGAGGAGCCCCGCAACCAGAGACTGACAGCAGGCACGGTCCCTCTGTAACCGTGGTGACACCAGACCGAACTTGGGTCCGCATGCCCGCTGTTCAGCAAAGCCAGTCGACTGACACCAGGATGTGGTGAAGAAAGTGCAGTGTTTTTTGCAGGCACCAGGCAAGGAGAATAGGCAGCTCATGCTCAAAAGCCCCAAACTCCCAGATGGCTTTCAGGGAAGGGCTTTTAAAAGCAATATTTGGTGTGAGGGTTACAGGGGGCATGACTTTCTTCTGATTGGTTGGTGATGAGGTAACAGGGTGGTGTTTCAGGAATCTTTATCATCAACCTTCTGGTTCCAGCCAGTCTGGGGTCTGTGTGTTTGTGGTCAGCACACAGTCACCATCCTCCTCCTGGGTGAGGGTCTTTAGTTACTACAGAAAAGGATATGTGTCAGATTGTTTTCTGTACCCCTTGAGGAGGAATTAGACCTCAGGTTTATCACTGAACTGTTGTTTCTTGACTACTTTTCCTCTGTTTCTGCGTTCCCTTACCTCCCCAACTAGTAACTGCTTGAGTCTGCTCTTTGGAACTCAGGGAAGCCTAGGTGGCTAAAGCCTTTTCCTACAAAGAACTGGGGACATGGAGGGGCCTTTGTACCTGACAGGGCCCTGCAGGGCCCTGCTTGGTTTCAAACTCCCCTTTTCTTTGACACTCCTCAATCTTGAGGGGGACAGAGGGTGCGACAAAAAAGCAAATAAAGTTCTGGACAGAAAGATTAATCATAAACTCAGCAAGGGAACTCAGTTTTAGGGGGACTCAGTTTCAATGAACTTCTTGACACAGGCCTTCCTGAGGGGACTGTCCAACAGTGACAAAAGAGGAATTGTGTTGATTAGTCTCTACTTCCCTAACTTACAAGACTTCTTCCCCCTCATTAAATCTCCTTGAAAGGGAGCTAAGAGCATTCCTGACAGCATCCTTTAGTCAGGTCCTGTCTGAACATTACTGTAGACCCATCTTTGTTTTTCCTCCTTATCTATACTATGCTCTGATACTACAGAACATTTTCTCTGTGGCAGGTGGTGGGTTAGCGAAGTAAGTGTGCTGTGTGCAAACAGCGTATGTGACACGTGAAACTGTGCTGAGTATGAGAGGTATAGCTGGCAAAGCTCCAGAACAAATAGGGCTGATTCCAGGTTGGCTCTATCCTGATAGTTCTTCGGCCCTTTCAAGAAATTTCAAGAAGGGAAAATTTAGTTGCCTAAACTTAGCACCATTTTTTTTCCTCTCAATTCTCCATTATTTAATGGAAAGATTAACAATACGGTTATTGTTACACACATTTGCATCTCATTTTTATCATCTTACTTCATGCTTCTATTTTTTATGTTTTCTTGGTTTTGTTTAAATTTTTTTTTATCTCTTGCTCTATGGATTCTGCTTTCCTTCTCCCCCTTCTGGTAATATAATAATTCTCTGTATAGATAGAGAGGCTTTAACTGTATTTGTCAAAAACTGGAAACAACCTGAATGTTCTTCAGCAACAGAATAGGACTTCCCTGGTGGCACAGTGGTTAAGAATCTGCCTGCCACTGTAGGGGACACAGGTTCGATCCCTGGTCCAGGAAGATTCCCACATGCCTTGGAGCAACTAAGCCCGTGCACCACAACTACTGAAGCCTGCACACCTAGAGCCCGTGCTGTGCTCCACAACAAGAGAAACCACTGCAATGAGAAGCCCGCAAAGCACAATGAACAGTAGCCCCTAGAGAAAGGCCACCACCACAACAAAGACCCAATGCAGCCAATAAATAAATAAGTATGCAGCCAATAAATAAATAAGTAAATAAAATTTTTTTAAAAAGGAGACTGAATAAACAAGCCGTGTTACATCTATACACTGGAATTCTCCTCAGCAATGAAAAGAAACAACTACTCATACAACATGATGTATCTCACATGCATTATGTTACGTGAAAGAAGGCAGACTCATTAGACTACGTACATACTGTATAATTCCATTTATAGACCATTCTGGAAAAGGGAAACTACAGGGGAGAAAGACAGACCAGTGGTTGCGAAGTGCTGGGATTGAAAAGGGAGCTGATTACACCAAAGGGCATGGGAAAACTTCTGCAGGTGATTAAAGTATTCTACGTTTCAATTGTGGTGGTAGTTGCACAACTGAATGAGTTTGCCAAAATTCAGAGATTTATGCACTAAAAAAGGTAAATTTTATGTAAGTAAATTATACCTTAATTTTTTTAATTTTAGTAAAAAAATAAAAACGTCCATTCTACTCGTGATTGCTTTGCCACTTTAAAAAAATCTCTGGAACCTATACTTAATTATCAGTACCTTTAATTAAACATCAATCAACTTACGTAAGAGAAAATCAATTCACTTTTATATCCTCAGACCCCTCCTCAAAGTACTTCCTAGTTTTTGTTCAAACAACCTGGTAGTTTCACTGCATAATTTTATAGTTAACTGATAATTTTTATATTATTTACCTGCTTTTTCAAAAATTACTGATGCATGCTATTTTGCAATTATATTTAAAATAATTAGCTGTATGTAGTCATGTCCACCTGATTTCTGATTTACCACTAATCTTTTGATAGCATTACTTCCTTGCTTCTACATTATTTAGATTGATCTTTAGGTTGTCTAGAGTAAATCTCTACTAAGTGCTTATGTCCCCCAGACAAATTCACATGTTGAAATTCTAACTCCCAAATGTGATGGTATTGGTAGATGAGGCTTTGGAGGATGATTAGGTAATGAGCCTGGAATAGTCAGGATGGGATTAGTGATGCTATTACAGAGATCCCACAGAGCCACGTAGCCTCTTCCATTCAAGGATATAGGGACAAGTGTGAGAACTGGAAGAGGTCTAACCCAACCATGCTGCCACCCCTAATCTCAGATTTCCAGCCTCTAGAACTGTGTGTCTGTGGTATTTTGTTACAGCAGCCTGAATGGACGAAGACAATCTCCAAGTAATTTAAGTTAAGCATGTGTGTGGCACCCTTTCTTGGCTCTTGCATTGGCAAAAAAAAATTATTTTGCCACACCGTGCAGCTTGCAGGATCTCAGTTCCCTGACCAAGGCTTGAACCCGGGCCACAGCAGTAAAAGCATCTCATTCTACCCACTGGACCACCAGAAAATTCCCAGCGTCTGCAATTTTTTTCGCCTTCAACTTCAGCTGAGTTTAGAATTATGGGGTCAACTTCCTGTTGTTCAAAAGATTAGAGGATACAAGACTCAAGTATATAGAAACAGATGATGTTACTATAATAAAAGATTTAATAGATCTCAATAAAAATTTCAATGCTCTAAATAAAACATATACTCAATTAAATTCTAATTTAAATCGCAATGGGCATTTAAAGAGTTGAATACATAAATGATAATTAAGTCCAACTGGAATAATGAATGGTGAAAAAAATTTAAAATATTTTGAAAATGAAGAATTACCACAAGGAGACTTGCCCCAGCACATTTAAAAATCACCCCAAAGCTTCAGTAATGAAACCAAGGTGACAGTTTGGAACAGACAAATAAGCTGAACACAGTTTTAAAGACCCAGAAATATAGACCTTAATATAGGAAAATAGGAAATGGCAATACAAATAACATGACGTAGAAATAATTTATTCAAGAAATGTTGTCAAAATAATTGCTTTCCACAGGAGGCATAACCCTTCCAAATGTCAGACAATACTACAAAGCTACAGTAATCAAAACAGTGTGGTATTGGTACAAAAACAGACACATGATCAATGGAACAGAACAGAGAGCCCAGAAATAAACTCACACACTTATGGCCAATTAATCTTCCACAAAGGAGGCAAGAATATACAATGGAGAAAAGACAGTCTCTTCAGCAAGTGGTGTTGGGAAAGTTGGACAGCTGCATGTAAATCAATGAAGTTAGAACACACCCTTACACCATATGAAAAAATAAACTAAATGGCTTAAAGACTTAAACATAAGACATAGCACCATAAAACTCCTAGAAGAGATCACAGGCAAAACATTCTCTGATATGAACCATACAATGTTTCCTTAGGTCAGTCTCCCAAGGCAACAGAAATAAAAACAAAAATAAACAAATGGCACCTAATCAAACTTACAAGCTTTCCCACAGCAAAGGAAACCATCAATAAAATGAAAAGACAATCTACGAAATGGGAGAAATGATCTGCAAGTGATGTGACCAACAAGGGCCTCATTTCCAAAATATACAAACAGCTCATACAACCCAACAACAGAAAAACAAACAACCCAATCAAAAAATAGGCAGAAGACCTAAACAGACATTTCTCCAAAGAAATGGAGATGGCCAAAATACAGATGGCCAACTGGCACATGAAAAGATGCTCAACCTCACTAATTATTAAACACAAATCAAAACTACAATGAAGTACCACCTCACACTGCTGAGAATGGCCATCATTAAAATCCTACAAATAACAAATGTTGGAGAGGGTGTGGAGAAAGGGAACTCTCCAACACTGTTGGTGGGAATGTAAACTGTACAGCCACTGTGGAGAACAGTATGGAGGTTCCTCAAAAAACTAAAAATAGAATTACCATGTGATCCAGCAATCCCACTCCTAGGCATATATTCAGACAAAACTATAATTCAAAAAGATAGATGCACCCCTATGTTCACAGCAGCACTATTCACAGTAGCCAAGACATGGAAACAACCTAAATGTCCATCGCCAGACAAATCAATAAAGAAGATGTGGTATATATATATACAATGGACTACTACTCATCCATAAAAAAAGAACAAAGTGATGCCATTTGCAGCAACATGGATGCAACTAGAGATTATCTTACTAAGTGGAGTCAGAAAAAGAAAGACAAATACCATATGATATCACTTATATGTGGAATCTAAAATATGACACAAATGATCCTCTCTATGAAACAGAAACAGACTCATGGACATAGAGAACAGACTTGTGGTTGCCAAGGGGGATGGGGGGTGGAGGAGGGATGGAGTGGGAGGTTGGGTTTAACATATGTAAGCTATTATATATAGAATGGATGAACAACAAGGTCCTACTGTATAGCACAGGGAACTATACTCAATATCCTGTGATAAACCAAAATGGAAAAGAGTATTAAAAAGGAAGGTATATATATGTATAACTGAATCATTTTGCTATACAGCAGAAATTAACACAACATTGTAAATCAACTATACTTCAATTTGAAAAAAATAATAATTGCTTTGCTGGGTAGACAAAATGTGGAATGTTCCCTCACATCATATGTGAAAACAAATTTTACATTGGATTAGGGATTTAATGAAAAATATAAAATTACAAAAGTACTCAAGGAAAAATACAAGGCAATATATTTATAACTTTGGAAAAAGAGAAGCCTTTCTTAGACTGCAAAAAGACTGCAGGTTTAATCAGATAAAAATTACAACTCCCATAGGGTAAAAAAGCTATAAGTGACATGGAAAATGAATCAGAAACAGGAACAAATATTACAATAAATTTATATAATCATATCAATAGATGCAGAAAAAGTGTTTGACAAAATCAAATACCCATTCATGATAAAAATTCTGGGACAGGAACAGAAGGGAACTTCTTCTACTTGAGAAAGAATATCTACAAAAATCTATAGCTAATATCACATTTAATAGTGAGAAACTAGAAGCTTTCCCATTAAGGTCAGGAACAAGTCAAGGATGCCTGCTGTCACCATTCCTTTTCAGCATTGCACAGGAAGTCCTAGCTAATACAGCAAGGCAAGAAATGCACATAAGCAGTATACAGATTGGGAAAAAAGAAATAAAATGTCTTTTTTTGCAGATGACATGATCATCTACACAGAAAATCCAAAAGAATCTTTAAAAAAAAAAAAAGAAAAATTCCTGGAACTAATAAACAATTAATTATATAGCAAGGTTGTAGGATACAAGGTTAACACATGAAAGTAAATCACCTTCCTATTTACCAAAAATTTTCAAGCGGAATTTGAAATTAAAAGCATAATGCCATTTACATTAGCACCAAAAAATAAAAAAAAGTAAGGAAGAAAGAAAGGGAGAGAGAAATACTTTCGGTATAAATCTAACAAAATATTTACAAAATCTTTATGAGGAAAACTACACAACTCTGATGAACAAAATGGAAGAACAAATAAATGGAGAAATAGCCCATGTTCATGGATAGGAAGACTCCATATTGCCAAGATGTCATTTCTCCCCAACTTGATCTACCTAGATTGAACGCAATCCTAATCAAAATCTCTTCAAATTACTTTGTGGATACTGACAAACTGATCCTAAAGTTTACAGAGAGAGTCAAAAGACCCAGAATAGCTAACACAATATTTAAGAAGAACAAAGCTGGAGGACTGACATTACCTGACTTCAAGACTTACTATAAAGTTACAATAATCAAAACAGTGGGGTATTGATGAAAGAATAAACATATACATCAATGGAACAGAACAGAGAACCACAAAATACAGTCAACTGGTCTTTGACAAAAGAGCAAAGGCAATACAATGGAGGAAAGATAGTCTTTTCAAAAGATGGTTCCGGGACAACTGAACATTTACATGCAAAAAAAGAATTCAGATACAGACCTCACACACTTGACAAAATTTAATTCAAAAGGGAGTTTTGCTGGCAAGAGTGTGGAACAACAGGAACTTTCATTCATTGCTGGTAAAAATGCAAAATGGCACATCCACTTTGGGAGACAGTTTGATGACAGTTTCTTAAAAAATTAAACATACTTTAACCATATGCTCTAGCAATTACTACTCTCTAGTATTTATTCAAATGAACTGAAAACTTATGCCGCACAAAAAACATGCACAGGGATGTTTATAGAAACTTCATTCATAGTTGTTGAAACTTGGAAGCAACCAAGATGTCCTTCAGTAGGCACATGGATAAATAAACTGATACATTCAGACAATGGAATATTATTCAGTGCTAAATAGGAGTGATCTATCAATCCATGAAAAGACATGAAGGAACTTTAGATGCATATTACTAAGTGAAAGGAGTCACTCTGAGAAGCCTACATACTGTATGATTCCAACTATACGACTTTCTGGAAAGAGCAAAACTACGGCATAAGACAGTAAAGAGATCAGAGGTTGTTGCTAGCGTTGAGGGGGAGGGAAGAATGAGTAGGTGGAGCATTAGACCAGTGAAACTATTCTGTATGAGACTGTACTGGTGGATACAGGTCATTACACATTTGTGCAAACCCATAGAATGTACAACACAAAGCCTGAACCCTAATGTAAACCATGGACTTAAGTTGATATGATGTGTCAGTGTAGCTTCATCAATTGTAACGAAGTACCTCTCTGGTGGGGGATGTTGATAATGAGGGAGGCTATGCATGTGTAGGGTCAGGAGGTATATGGAAAATCTCTATACCCTCCTCTCAATTTTCCTGTGAACCTAAAACTGCTCTTTAAACTAAAGTCTTTAAAGAAGGTTACAACATATATGACAAAGACAGGAAAACATGTTACCAACCATGAAGATAAAGGAAGGTTTTTACTTGAGAGAAAAGTGAGCAAACAACACAAACAGACCAAACACAGAATATAAATGTCCAATAAAAAATGTCCATTAGAAATAATAAGGTGGAAATTTAAGTAGCAATCAATTTTTTCCTATCAAATTAGGAAATATTTTAAAATATGGGAATTCCCAAGGTTGGAAGAGTATAGAAACTGGTACTCTCAAACACTGCTAGTGAGAATACCAATGCGACATTTTTTGGAGGTTATTTTGAAAACATGCATTACATTTTAAAAGAAACATTTCTGTTGAAGTATAACAGACAATCACAGATATACAGATGGTGTAACATCTGTGTATATTATGTACCACTTTTGTTAAATAAGTCATTAAATATGTGTTCAAAAGCACAGGAAAATGTCTGGAAGTTTATACAATGAATTGTTAACGCATTCAGGAGATCAGAGAAAGCATTATTTATTACTTTACTGTTTTACTGAAAATGATGAGTATATATAGTTTCCTTAATCATAAAAAAACTTAAGGTATACAAATACATACACAGACCACATTATATGAAAAGGTGTAAAGATGATCTCAATTGGACTTTTTAAAAATAACTGAAAAAATGATTTCAAAGTTCATAAGGATGGAAAAATATCTGAGAATGGACAAGAAAATTTTGAAAAGGGAAAATGGTAAGGGATTTTTCTTTTGACACATTAAATTGTATGCCTTCCATTTATATACTTATGTCAACTATTTCTTAATAAAACTGGAAAAAATGATTATAAAATGTTTATACACTCAAAGCCAATTTAGCGCTGATACAGAAATTGAAAAATAAATCAGTGGAATCAAAATAGTCTAGAGAAATATACAAATACCCATGATAATGGCATTTTAGTTTAGTGAGGGAAAATGATTTAATAAATAGTGCTGGCATAACTGGCTAGTCATCCGAAAGAAAACAAAGTTAGACTTCCTATCTTATCCCATATACCAAAAAAAGAGAAAAACAAAAAGCGAAGCGCTAGTACCTTTAAAAAGATACTCAACTTTACAACTGCCAGTTTGAAAAATAATAGCAAATCATTATCCACAGGCAGATTGCAAAATGTGATACCAGCAGGGAGGTCAACAAGCTGACATCTCGTAAAGCACTGCATGAATGTGAAGTGCTTTAAACATTTGGGAAACTAGTCTGACCATACTCTTGACTTGGCAATTATTTTTGGAAGTCAGCAGAAATAATTCAGCAGTATATACAAATAAAGTCGTTTATTACAGCCTCTCCTATAGTGGCAACTACACTGGAAATAACCCAAAACCTCAGAGAGAGGAAACATTCAATACATTCCAGTATACACATCCCATGGATAATTAGTCATCTTTGAAAGACACGTGAGTCAGATCAGTGTTCACTGACCTGGAAAGCCATCCATAATATGACCTTAAATGGGTTAAAAAGGAAAACAAGTTGCTGAGTAATGTATGTAATGTGATCCCCTCACCTATTTTTTTTTATAAGAGGAAGCAAGAAGTGGCCTGTACGCTTTTCATTTACATAAGCACTGAGACCAGTGTGCATGATACAGACTACCTTCTTTTTTTGTTTTCCTTAAATTTTTTTTAATTGTGGTTAAATACATATAACTTAAAATTTACCATTTAAATCGTTTTAAGTGTACAGTTTGGTAGTGCTAACTATATTCTCATTGTTTTGCAACTAATCTCTAGAATTCTTTCATCTTGCAAAACTCAAACTCGGTACCCATTAAATAACTCCCCATTTCCCCCTCCTCCCCTAGCCCTGGTAACCAGCATTCTACTTTCTGTTGCTATGAATTTAACTACTGTTAGGTACCTCATGCAAAGGGTCTCACACAGTATCTGTCTTTCTGTGACTGGTCTATTTCACTCAGCATGATGTCTTTAGGTTCATCCATGTGGTAGCCCGTGTCAGAACTTCCTTCTCTTTACAGGCTGAATAATAATTCATTGTATGGATGGGCCACATTTTGTTTATCCATTCATCTACTGATGGACACTGCGGTTGCCTCTACCTCTTGGCTATCGTAAATAGTGCTGCTATGATCACGGGTGTACAAGTATCTATTTGAGACTCTACTTTCAATTCTTTTGGGTACATATCCAGAAGTGGGGTTGCTGGATCATACAGTAATTCTCTTTTTAATTTTTGAGGAAATACTATACTGTTCTCTAGAGTTGCTGCCTCATTTTACATCCCCATCAACAGGGTACCAGGATTCCAATTTTTCCACATTTTCCTTAAACTTCTTTCTGTTCTTATGACGGCAGCCATCCTAATGTTTGTGAGGTGATATCTCATGGTGGTTT
The DNA here is from genome assembly GCF_030028045.1 of Hippopotamus amphibius kiboko. Lineage (NCBI taxonomy): Eukaryota > Metazoa > Chordata > Mammalia > Artiodactyla > Hippopotamidae > Hippopotamus > Hippopotamus amphibius. The sequence continues at coordinate 57,889,113 of NC_080187.1, forward strand.
TGATTTGAATTTCTCTAATGATTTGTAATGCTGAGCATCTTTTCATATGCTTGTTGGCCATTTGTATAACTTTTCTGGAGAAATGTCTATTTAAGTCCTTTGCCCAGCATTTGTAAATTGGGTTATTTGGCAGTTTTTGGCTGTTAAATTACAGGTCAGACTACCTTCTTAACATTGTCAGCTAAAAGGGGGGCCAGGTTGGCCCAGATGGAAATGCGGGCAGAGAAGACAAGTTGCTTTTTCTTTTTATGTCTCTACCATATGAATTGTTATAAAACACATAGATTGCCTTTCTGATTGTTTTTATGTCTAACAGACTACAGGGGAAAAAAAATGAAGCTCTGTCCCCCACTGCAGAGAGGAGCCTCAAGGTGACCCTTGTAAGCTCTTGCCCATCTTCTCTCAACCTATTTTTTTTAAATTTTACTTATTTATTTATTTATTGGCTGTGTTGCATCTTCATTGCTGAGCGCAGGCTTTCTCTAGTTGCAGTGAGCGGGGGTTACTCTTCGTTGTGGCACATAGGCTTCTCATTGCAGTGGCTTCTCTTGTTGCGGAGCACGGGCTCTAGGCTTCAGTAGTTGCAGCACAGGCTCAGTAGTTGTGGCACATGGGCTTAGTTGCTCGGTGGCATGTGGGATGTTCCTGGACCAGGGATCGAGCCCGTGTTCCCTGCATTGGCAGGCAGATTCTTAACCGCTGCGCCACCAAGGAAATCCTCTCAACCTATTTTAGGTTTCTCCCTCTGAGTTGAAGAAAGATTAGTTTTTAGTTCATTTGTACCTTTTCCAGCTGCAAGAGAGTGAGGTTCAGAGTAACCCATTTCTTGGTCTTTTTCTTACAGATATAAAAATATCCATAACATTTGCCATAGGGCGAAAAAGAGTTATTTGTTCTTTTATATATATTATTAAAAATACTAAGAACTCAAGGATATTATATAAATGTAAGAAGCATAAAAAACGCTAAAGGTAAAAATGCCTCATTCATTAATTTAACAAACCTTAATTAAATGCAACTTGGTCTTGTTCCAGTTGCTGGAGATATAGCAATAAATGAAACAAGAAAAAGTTGGAAAGTGATAAGCGCAGTACGAAGTGATGCTAGGTCAGGAGGGTGGGGTAATATTTTGGTAGAATGATTAGGGAAACTTTCTCGTATGAGAGGTCTCAGTTGTGACAGCCATTAAATGTCCGAGCTTCGTCCATGAGGGACAGGGTCTCCCTAATTAACAGAAATTTAATTCTCAGAAGGATTTTGACAAATTTAAATAATCATCTACAGAAAAAGGCCTAAATCCATCTTAATATGTAAATGTGCACATATAACATTTTTTTAAAAAGAATTATTGGTCATGGAATGACGGTGTCCCTCCCAGAATTCATATATTGAAGCCCTAATCTTCAGTGTAATGGTATTTGGAGGTGGGCCTCTGGGAGATTAATTATTAGAGGAGGTTAGAGGAGGGCATGAGGATGGGGCCCCCATGATGGGATTAGTGCCCTTATAAGATGAGGAAGGCACCAGACACAGCAAGAAGGCGGCTGTCTACAAGCCAGGAAGAGAACCCAACCATGCCAAAATCCTGATCTCAGACTTTCCAGCTTCCAGAACTGTAAGAAATAAATGACCATTGTTTAAGCCACCCAGTCTATGAATTTCATTAGAGCAGCCCAAGCAGACCAAGATATTACTTCTTGACAATAACTTCAATCCATTCTTACTCATTCTGATTTCATTTTATATGCTTCATTTTTGGGTATACTAAATGTCCTTTACTTATTCATTTTTTTTCAATCATAAAACATTCCAATACACATGCTTTGTTGAGTCGACTAAAATAAAAAACACAGGGACTTCCCTGTTGGCACAGCGGTTAAGAATCCGCCTACCAATGCAGGGGACACGGGTTTGATCCCTGGTCCAGGAAGATCTCACATGCCATGGAACAACTAAGCCTGTGTGCCACAACTACTGAAGCCCACATGCTTAGAGCCTGTGCTCCAAAACAAGGGAAGCCACCACAATGAGAAGCCCACGCACTGCAACGAAAAGTAGCCCCCACTTGTCACAAATAGAGAAAAGCCCACGTGCAGCAACAAAGACCCAATGCAGCCAATAAATAAATAAATAAATATATTTTTTTAAACGCATATGCCAAATCTTGGCTCCTGAGTAAACTGCAGAGCCCTAGAAGGATGAATGAGTCAGCATGCAGCTCCAGGCCTTTCAATGGAAACACTGAGCTGACCAGAGCCAAGGCCCCAGCACAGAAGTCTGAGTAATCGGTGCTCCAATGGGTAAGACGGAATCAGTGGATGGGGTTCCACAGTATGTCGTCTGCAGGGCAGGCAGCTGTCAGTGGTTCCAAGTGTGTAAGACACTTTGGTAAACTTCCTCCAATGCTTCATGCTTCCTGCAGATGGGAAAGTCTGCTTATAGTAAAGGAAATACTGATGGCCCACAGCCTTTATAAGAGTCTTTTTTAGCTGACGGGGCTATGTGCTTGCTAAAAATAAGCAAAAGCATCCCAGGGTTCACCAGGAGGCTCTGCTGAAAGGTAGAAACAGGTGAAACAAAGAGAAATCAGATAGAAAGAAATGCTTTCTAATGAGTTCCACCTTGGTGTGGTAATGTGGCAATAATTATGATTCCTGGTCTTCATCCTATCTGATTAGAGGGGGAAAAACCGAATTCACAGAGATCCTCTTTCTTATTCTCATGGAACTTCTGTGAAACAGCTAGAGGCAGGGCATATCATTCTTTTACTTATATTTAAGAAAATAAAGGACTGTCTGAGGCAAGGCAAGATTCAGAGCTATCATATCCACTCATCCAGAAGTGTTATGAACATGATATGACCAACTGAATTACATTTCCATTTATTTTAAAGATGGGGTTTTGGAACTATTCCTAGGTGATAAGGTAAAGGCCCTCAGGGGTACGATGAGCCTCTCAGGTCCCCTTTTAAATAATAGTGGAATTATCAGGAAAAAGAAAAATCTGCATCCATCCTAGAAACCAAACCAAAGCCCTTTCCACACCACAATGCAGAATGGAGCTGTATGAAGAAATCGAGAACACCAATTCACAGTTTTTTCTTGAGAGAAAACAGTGTCCTCAGGAACAGCAAAGATTCCTAGTAAAAGCCAACACTCTGGGACTTCACTGGTGGCGCAGTGGTTAAGAATCCACCTGCCAATGCAGGGGACACGGGTTCAATCCCTGGTCCAGGAAGATTCCACATGCCACAGAGCAACTAAGCCCATATGCCACAACTACCAAGCCTGCACTCTAGAGCCTGCAAGCTACAACTACTGAGCCCATGTGCTGCAACTACTGAAGCCTGTGTGCCTAGAGCCCGTGCTCTGCAACAAGAGAAGCCACTGCACTGAGAAGCCCGCACATCACAAATAAGAGTAGCCCCCGCTCACCACAACTAGAGAAAGCCCGTGCACAGCAATGAAGACCCAAACACAGCCAAAAATCAATCAATCAATCAATAATGTAATATTAAAAAAAGCCAACACTCCTTGCTAACTTGGAGGGATGAAGGAAAGAGGAAAGTTAAGACTCTGAGCACATTTCTTCACTCCCAAATGCCCTGAAGACAAGCCTTGATAAGAAGCACAGGGCAGCCCTGGGGATGATAGGCTGATAGGATCAGCATAACTATGCAGTCAGGTGGGTGTGAATACAAGTCCCAGCTCTACCATCTACTAGCTCTGAAACCCTGGGCAGGTATTAAACTCCTCTAAGTCTCCCTTTTCTTCTCTGCCACACTGGCTAGTAACTGTGCCTTTTGCACAGGATGGCTGTGAAGATTAAATGACATAAGAGTGTAAAGTGCTTAAAATAGTCCCTGCAAGTGCTCATTTAGTGATGATGATGATGGTGGTGATGGTGATAGATATGATGGTGATGGTGATGGATAGGACGATGGTAGTCATGGTGACGGTGATGAATATGATGATAGTGGTGACAGATATGATGACGATTATTTGTGAAACTGGAATTTAAGATGTGGCGAAATATAGCTAAAGCTTTTGAAAAGCTTCAAATATTTTAAATACTCTTACCCTTTGATCCAGTAATTCTACTTACTGAAAATATTCTTTTGGAAACAGAAATACACAAGAGAATGTAAAGATAAACTTTAGCTGTAATTGGAAAAACAGTAAACAAGCTAATAAATACATAACAACAGGGACTTCCCTGGTGGTCCAGTGGTTAAGAATCTGCCTTTCAATGCAGGTGATGTGGGTTTGATCCCTGGTGGGGGAACTAAGATCCCACATGCTGCGGGGCAACTAAACCCATGCGCAGCAACTAGCAACAAAGAGCCCACACACCACGACAAAGACCCAGCGTAGACAAAATAAAAATTAAAAAAACGGAATAAATATATAACAGAGGTTTTTTGGGGGGAAAAAAACCTGTAGAAATAAGGGATCTAGACAGACTGACCCTGATTATGGACAGACTGGAGAAGCAGGCTGTGAGGACAGGGAAATTTGAGAGGCTGGATAAATGAATGGCATCCCTACCCCCTCCACACTTCCAGAGAACAATCCCTTCTCTACCCCCACAGGACACAGGAAGTCTATCCTCTGTAAAAACTGAATGAGAGATGTTCCCAACTCAGGGACACCACGGAACAGAGAGATAACGCCGAGAAACAGGACAAATGGGTTTACATATTAAGTTGAGCTGAGGACACTCTCCAAATTGGGGGAAGTGATATCAAATTTAATGGCTGTCATTTTCCATTATTGTAAATTCTTTAAGAGTAGGACAACATTGCTTAAATGGTCCTTTGATGGTTTAAAAAAAAAAAAAAAAAAAAGCCTGTGTTCCAATGTTACACACTGTAACCAGAAACGTCAGTTACCAGAAATAGAAATAACATAAAGTCCAAGAGATAGAGTAGGTTGCAAATTGCTCTCCTGCTTGGGAGGAACAATTCCCTTCTCCCCTATCTTTGCCCTGTTCCTCCCTCAAAATGAATTACTACCATAACACAACCTATAAGTGGCCATGGAGACCCTACCCAGGACCTGGTGATGGGCTGGGTGCTGGGGAAGGGCCTGGAGGAAGCAATTCCTGCACTCAAAGAGCTGGCATTTCACCACCCTCTCCTCAATGGCTATGGATCCAGGACACAGGAGAAGAGAAACCTTCCCACCTCACACACAGTGACTCTGTTTTGTTCAAAGGTGCTCCGTTCCCACAGAATGTGTTAACGGCCACGTCACTCTAGCTTATCCACATTTTAAAGCTGAAATCAAAGTCACCACCCAATTCCCCCACGCTTTTCAGACCGACACAAAGAGTCCAGCTGAACCATTGTGAGGGCGCTCCCTGGTCTGAAGAAGCATATCCCAATGGTGGAGAGGATGACTCCCTCTCGGAAACAGAGTCCAGGATTTCCCCAGCTCAACGCACGTGTTCCCCAACCCCCATTCACAGATCACGCCCCTTCCTTCAAAGACGCACTGAGTGATGCACGGGAGAAATATGTCCAGCCAGAATCACGTGAAATCTTTCATTAGTCACCTGCTTGCTGCTGGTTAGATGCAAACTGGAGTTGGCCAGCGGAGGATTAAAAACAAAGTTGGGGTTTGGACACTGATTCAAGGCAGCCGATTCTGGTCCTCTGTGCCGTGTCATCCGCTCAGCTGGGAGGCCTGTGATAGATGTGGCCTCTCCCCTGTGTCCCAACCCAAAGTCCCATTCATCTCTGTCCCCTTCACACATACACGGGACACAGCTTGCAGAAGGAGACCAACCAACCAACGTCCACCGAGTTGATAGGACCTGCTTCCACTAAACAGGAGCGAAGGGCTGGCATTCACCACAGTTCTAAGGGACCAAAGAACCACCTCAGTTAAGCAGCCCTGAGACCAAACGTATAGGTGGGTCAGGGTGGGGTGGGGTCATTGACAGACTGTAGGGAGGGCTTTTCTCATGCCCCCAGACACTCCTGCAGGGAGAATCGCTGTGCAAAATTAGAGACGTTGACCGTGAATGTCCTACCTAGGGAGGTCGAAGAGACAGAGATGAGACTGAAACCGGGAACTACTGGATCAGACTGAACTGTATGTTCAGGTGTGAAAATGCCACTTCCCCTTTATCAGAGGGCTCAGAAATGTCTGCCCCATCAGCCCCCTGGAGTACTTAACCCTAAGCCACTTCCCACTTAGAGGCCACACGTGGGGTCTCACTCATCCTTCTATACCCGCCTGTACACCAAATTCAACAGGAGTAGGAACAAAGAGCTCAAGGTTAAAATCAAAAGAGGAACAAGCAAAGCGAAGCCAAGAATTAGTTCTCTAAAAGCAGAGGGGCAGGTGGGGGAGCAAACAGGGCCTGGCAGAAGCTTTGCTCATCCCAGCATCGGCCTCCCACCCTCTCTGAATGTCCTAAAGGGCCTCTTTGCCACCGCCGGAAGCGTAGTATCTCCCAGCTTCACTGCACTCATTTTCAAGAATAAATGTGTTTACCATGTCAGAATTAGAATGCCTGTAATTCTAGAGGTGCATTTAATTTGCGTGGTTCCTTCTGCTTGGGGTGTGGAGAGCTATTCACAAAGAAAGGTTATTCCTCCTGGAAGGCTACTTGAGAGACAGCTCTAATTAAGCCCTGCGGGAGCACAAGGACAAGGTAAACTAGAGTAAAAATGAGCTCCGCCTCCCAGGTCTCCAGCTTCTCACATCTTGAAAGCCTTCAGAAAAGAGCACAGCACACTCAGGACACAAAGGATGAAGCCACACTCGGTTCTCCCCGCCAGAAGGGGGACAAACAACCTAGAGATTATCAGCTTTGTTTTGCTATATTGATGCATTTTTTTCCAGGCAGCTCCTGACTTATGTGTGAAACAAACAGCTGGGTGTCAGGTGAGCAGAGCACTGAATGGGAGTTACCCCAGGGAAGTTGCCGGAACACCCACCTCCCCCTTTTCCATATTGGCAGTTCCTTTCAGGCAGGAAATAGAGAGGCCTCCCCCACCTCTTGGGTCTGGCCCCATCCACAGGAAACTTCTCTCTTGATGAGACTCCCACTGAGCCCAGGGTTCAACTTTCTATCTTTCATTCCAACCCACACATCCCACCCCTCCACCAAGGCCCAGCCAGGGGGCTCCTGCAAACAAAGTCGCCCACCACATCCACCGTGGGCAATCTACAAAGCTCAGGCTGAGTATACCTACAAAGCTCAGGCTGAGTATACCCTGCCTTTGTTTTTGGAATCAAGAAATTATCCTTTGAACCTCCAGGGAATATTTTCTAAACAACAGATGAATCCTTATTTGCTTCTGGCAGTCACAATTCAAGGGTCAATTAAAAGGAGCCAAGCCCTAATGCCTTAACCTCTTTCCTGAGCATTTACATGTGATGCTTGAAAAGGGTGTAGCATTGTCTCAGCCCCATCTAGATGACAGTGCTGGAAACCACAATGGCTTTCCAGAACCTTCTTTTTCTTAGGTGTTCCTCCAGTCCAGCACAAAGCAGGTTTCAACATTCTCTCTCACTTGCAGGCACTGACATAAGCAAAATGATTTAGACACTCGTTAACTACTTTGGATGAACGGGTCACAGTCACATGACACATCTGGATACTTCCTTTTAAAACAGACTTTCCAAGTGAAATGGAATACAGATGTTGTAAGAGCAAATGTGTATCCAGTCCCCTTCCTAGGTGGTACTACAAAATGAAGACTCAACTTAATTTGACTTTTATGTGTACTTCTTGTTTCCCCTACTACAATGTAAGCTTCTCCAGACCTCAGCACAGAGCACTTGGCCACTACGTAAAAGCACAATGCTTGGCCCACCTTTGGTCCTTAAAAGCTGGTTGTCCAGTAAATCAAACAATAAGTAAATACAGTGAAGAAGGTTCAAATGTATCTGATTAAACCCCAATCAATGTTCAGGAACAAACTGTTTCTTGTACAAGTTTAGGCAGATGGATTTAGATTTGGAATATCTCGATCTTCTTTACCAAGACTTCAACAGCCAGATTTTTCCCCCCTCTTTTTTAATAGCTGGCTCTTCGAGTGGTTCTTTACATGGAAGTTCCCTCCTTCCTTCCTTCCTTCCTTCCTTTCTTCCTTCCTTCCTTCTTTCTATTGGCTGCGTTGGGTCTTTGTTTTTGTATATGGGCTTCCTCTAGTTGTGGTGAGTGCAGGCTTCTCTTCGTTGCCGTGCGCAGGCTTCCCATTGCCATGGCTTCTCTTGTTGTGGAGCACGGGCCCTAGAGCTCATGGGCTTCAGTAGCTGTGGCACGTGGGCTCAATAGTTATGGCTCGCGGGCTCTAGAGTGCAGGCACAGTAGTTGTGGCGCATGGGCTTAGTTGCTCTGAGGCATGTGGGATCTTCCCGGACCAGGGATTGAACCCGCATCCCCTGCACTGGCAGGTGGACTCTTAACCACTGCACTACCGGGGAAGTCCCAGGAAGCTCTATTTATAAAATCTTTATTAGATGACAAACTATGTAGATAGCATTTCATATTTCAGAAATTCTAACTTTTCTTTAAGACCCAACTCCAATAACTGGTCACATTTATTGAGCACTTACTATGTGCCAGACTCTGTTTGGAAAGCTCTCAGGCACTTCCTCATTTTGTCCTGACAACCCCCTGGGGTCTATTCTGATCTCATGCCTGTTTCATGGGTGAAGAAAGTGTTCCCTGGGTCTCACCTGTCCCCTCCAAAGGCAAGTATTCCTCTTCTGAAACCCTCCTTAGCATGTTCTGTGCTTCTCTTATGAAACATATATTCTCCCATGAGCGTGCAACACTTCAGGCGTCATCCTATCCCCTGTGCCCCACTGTCAGCTCTCTGAAGGTGGGGCTACCTTGTCCCAGTGGTACTTACTCCCCAGGCAGGTCCAACAACTGCTTATCAGAATCACCTGAGAAGCTTTTGAAACAAAATACAACAGTGGCCTGGGCTTCACTCCCTAGAGATTCCGGTCTTGGTGCTCTGGAACCTTTATCTTCAGAAAGCTGTCTAGGACTTCCCTGGTGGTTAAGAATCCACTTGCCAATGCAGGGGACACGGGTTCCGTCCCTGGGCTGGGAAGATCCCACTAAGCCCGTGCACCACAACTACTGAAGCCCGTGAGCCTGGAGCCTGTGCTCCGCAACAAGAGAAGCCACGGCACTGAGAACCCCATGCACTGCAATGAAGAGCAGCCCTCTGCCCACCACAACTAGAGAAAGCCTGCAGGCAGCAACGAAGACCCAATGCAGCCAAAAGAAAAAAAAATTAAATTAAAAAAAAAAGGAAAGAAAGAAAGCTGTCCAGGAGCTACTGACACACACCAGGTTTGAGGACCACTGCCTTATTCAACAGCTCATGGCCCTGCACTTTGCAGGTAATGAACAAAACTTATCCAATGAATGGATGGCTTAACGAATAACCCATTATTATGAGATGTCATTCAAGATGTTTCCAACTGACTTCCAAGTGGACACAGAACTAGCTACACCCGAACTCTGTCAACTGCCCCGATCTACCCCCTACCACTCCCTCCCAGCCCCTTTTCCTTCCCTCATTCCTACACGGACCCTGCATACTGCTCCTCAGTTGTGCCAAACCACCTGCCTGGACCATTCTATACTAGATTAACATGGCTCTTTTTTTTCTTTTTTTCTTTTCTTTTTTTTGGGGGGCTGCACCAGGGATCGAACCTGAGCCCCCTGTGTTGGGAGCATGGAGTCTTAACCACTGGACCACCAGGGAAGTCCTCCTTTCTTCTTTTTTTCAGACCTCTTCCCGAATGTCACCTCCTCAGAGAAGTGACCTCTGACCGCCCTCACTGTACCAGAACACTCACCCCACTCCCATCACTCTTATGGCATCACAGTCCTTTGTCAAAACTCCCAGGGCCGTTAACACTAACGGACATTATAGTACATATACTTTAAATGTGCAGTCTGTTTCTTCCCACTTAGAATGTGCATGTCAAGGTTATGGATTCTCTGCGGGAAACACACAAGCTTCCCCTGCTGTTTAAGTCTTCTTCTGTCTGATGCGTTTTCAGAGGACTCTTGTCTCGCATTGTGACAGAGAAAGAGGGCTAGCTGACTTTCTGGGTCCCTTCCAGGATCCAAAGTCTTAGAAAAAGGCATTTTTACAGATAGAAAAAAAAGCTCAGATATCATCCAATGTGGGTGCTCTTCTTCATCTGAAGTCCAGGAGTCCCTGAAGATGTATTAACTTCCTAAGACTGTGAAATTCTGTCTGTGCGCATAGGCACGATTTTCTGTAGAAAGACGCCACAGCTCTCATTGGAGTTTCAAAGCAGCCTGATTTCCAAAGCGAAAAGTTAAAATTCTCTTCACAAAATCTTTCATTATGGAAGAGGAAACTCAGCTCCCCCCCGCCCCCCCCCCCAAAGAAGCAACTTTCATAAGGTCAAACAGCTGGTTAGTGACAGAGTTCTAGGAAGAAACCACACTTGTTGATTCCCAAGCAGTCCCCCTCCCCCTGCCCCCCCAACCCCCAGCGGAAGAGAGGACCCATCCCTCAGCCCGCCAGATTGCCATCCTGGACCCCTGGACTCCCAGAGCAGCTATTCTCATGACTAAGCCTCTGGGCAAAAACACTGAAGCCTGCCTTCCCCTTCCTAACAATTTCATTATTCACAAATTTGTGTGTGGCGAGGACATCAGACGGGGGGAAGGCTCGAAACTGCCCTAAGCCTCTTTTCAAATGACGTTTGATACAAGGCAGTACAGAGCATCATCACATACCCTCACTCACCAGACGCCCTCAGCAAATAAAGAACTCCTTTTCCTTCCTTCCTGCGAATGGCTCCAATTTTCTCGATTTTCTATAGTGGTAAGTACGAACAACATATCACTCCCATCACATGCCCCACTGGCTATTCTTTCAACATCGTGGCTTCTAAACCCACCCTGCTGGAATGAAAAAAAACAAAAACAAAAAAACCCACAAGCCGTTTGGGAGGAGTGCAGAGAGGAGGGCGTGCAAAAAAATTAAAAGGGCAACAGCGTACTGTAACCTCAATCAGAAGCACATGATCTGTCCGCTCCTCTTAAGAGATGTGCTGTGTTCACGGAAAGCTCTGCATGGTACTCTGAGGTGCCACGTAAACTTCTCCTGTTAGGTTATTGCTTTGCAAGGAACAGAGACCCTCTCAAGTTACCCCAGGAAAAGGTCTGTTTTAGACCTGGAATTGGAAAGCTGCGGAGAGCAAGGGCAGCTCCAGGGCCTGGATGCCTCCCCTCCTCCAGCACGCTGGAGGGTTTCTCTCCACACCTGTTTCCTTCTATCCAACAGCTTCCTCAGTTTCCATATGGTTTTTTCATTCATAACTTTGGCTGCCACGTGACTTCAGTCTGCCATGGATTCGCCCCTCTTAAACGACATCCTTTTAGTTTTTGCCTCTGTAGCAAAACATTTCCTGGAATTCCTTCATTCAAATTCCCAAGGCAGGGAATCTGATTGATTCTACTTATTTCTTTGGGCCAAGATCTATGTCATGGCCCAGACTATGGAACTGCCTCCCCGGGGTGGTCGGTCCACCCAGGCACCAATGGCCAAGGGAGTCGGATGCAGAGTAAAACTTGACTACCTAGGCCTTCCCCAGGTCTTCTGCAGGGGCTGTGCCCAGACACGTACAAGGATGGCTATCTGACACACAGGCACTAAACCAGGCTGTTCAACAGTGTGCTTGGACTGGCATGTGAGAGCCAACTGTTAAAGTTTCAAGAATTTTGAGGGCTATTTGGTAATTCACAGGTCATTGGAAATTGGCCATGGTGGGAATATTTACACCACAGACATTGGCAAATGCCACAAATTAAGGTGTTTTGGTTTTCCTAAAGAGCTCGTTTGCCAGCACACCACTGCAGCATGAATGGTTGAAGAGGAAAAAAAAAAATCAAGGTAAACAAGGCTTCCCAACAACCTGGCATAATCTACATCATGTCCCTCATCTCTTCACCCAGGCTTCGCTGCAGCCAGAATGGATGGCTTCCTCATCCTCCACCTGCTGCATGGACCTGCCTTACAGCCAGCGCTCATGTTAAGCCACATCCCAGGCTTCCCAAATGGCAATGCTCATCTCTGTCAAGTTCAACTTCTTCCCTGAAGCCTACCCAGTTCCCTCTATTAGAATAACCTCTGCTTCTCTGAACTCCTGGAACCCAAAGTGTACTTCCCTGCACCCCTTTTCACGTTCAGCCTTTTATTATAGTTGTTTCTGGCTTCATACACTGAGTTCTTTAATTCATTATAAACCTCAAGCACAGGATCTATGTCCACTTCTCCAGATCCTTCCAAGAGCCAACCATATACCTGTTCCTCACTGAGCTACCCAGTAAGCGCATGGTGAACGAATACAGAACATTTATTTCCACACGTCTGCCACTTACAATTCTAGGCCTGCTGACCCACGAGTTCTCCTGACAGATCTGAGACCTGACAACCAAAAGAGCCACAAGAGGATTCAAGTCTGGAAGGCAGCTGAAGGCGTGGACCTTGTGCGGGCGCACATGCGCGTGCGTGTGTGTGTGTGTGTGTGTGTGTGTGTGTGTGTGTGTGTGAGAGAGAGAGAGAGAGAGAGAGAGAGAGAGAGAGAGAGAGAGAATTACATTTGCTAGATCCAAACGCCTGTAAGAGAAGGGAAAAGTCAGGGATTAAACACGGGATTAAACTTTGATCTGACAACATCAGAGTCACACTTCAAACCATATTCAACCCCCCGTTAAACCCCATCTCCCTTTAAGCCTTTGGGAAAGATGATTTGGGAGCATTAAGGGGCAAATCTCAGAACTAGGAACCAGATGAACAAGATCACAAGTTCACTGTCAAGTGGAGAACATTAGTTCTTCATGTCATGGATCACTTAACATGAGTATATAAAAGGCGCCAAGAAGTTAGAAGGAAAACTATCAGATTACAACTGCATGTGAAGAAAAAGGCCAGGAAGAAATGGGTTTCTCTGCCCCAAATCTTTTTCCGGACGAAATCTCCTGAGTAAGTCTTCAGGCAGAAAGTTCAATGGCATGTCAACTTTGGATCTTGACATTTTGGAGGTCCATGAATGTGGTCTGACTGGCAAGGCTTAATTTGCAGAAGTATTCAAAAATTGAAAGTTCTTCACACTCTGAGAATTTGGAAGGTAGAAAACATTATCTCAGGAATTATCTGGTGGTCCAGTGTTTAGGACTCCACACTTCCACTACAGGGGGCATGGGTCTGATCCCTGGTCGGGAAACTAAGATCCCACAAAGCCACACGGAATGGCCAAAAAAATAAATAAATTTTTTTTAAGAAAGAAAATATGATCTCTAGTTTACAAATGGAAAAACCTACCAAGTCACTTGACTGTGTCTGTATCAGACACTGAAACACAAACCCAGCTTCTTAATCCTGGTTTCAGTGCCTCTCTGTTCACTTCATTCCACCCATCATCCCTCCAAACCCTAAATGCCCCAGAATATAAAAAACAAGTGACTTTTGTGAAATGGACAATTCCTGAAGCTTAATCCAAACACATGGTGTGAAAACTAGTTAAAAAAAAATTCTCAAAACTAAGGCAGACAAAAGAACATGGTAGAGTGACCATTTCAGCAAGAAAACAAGCCCACTAATCTTCCCCAAGTATAAAACCCTATCACTCAAGGCTGCTGATAAAAGCAAGAAGATAAAGACATATTATGGTGGAACACGTTTCACTTTAGATATGATTTATATTTCCTCCATCTGTCCTTTCTTGATAGGAGCAGTTTTAGGAAGACAGGACCACAGAGATGCTGTACTTTCCTAAGACTTTATAACTGATAGCTAAAGCCTCCTCAACATGGAATTTTGCCTCCCTGGGATCTCAAAGAAATCTACCTAGAAATAAAGAAGGGAACAAACAAAACAAATGAAAGCAAAAGTCCAGCTATCCAGATGTCCCCCCTAACACACTCTGAACTGATCCTTAAAAATTTACTCCTTTGGGCAACAAATGAGGGGCTGCTTTCTTGGTCTAAAATCAGCTTTAGGTACTTCCCTGGTGGTCCAGTGGGTAAGACTCCGAGCTCCCAATGCAGGGAGCCCAGGTCCGATCCCTGGTAAGGGAACTAGATCCTGCATGCATACCACAACTAAGAGTCCGCATGCCATAACTAAAGATCCCGCATGCCAGAAGGAAGACCTGGCACAGCCAAAAATAAATAATTAAAAATAAATAAATTAAAAAAAATAAAACCAGCTTTAAATCAGAATTGAAATGTCACCCAAAAAGAAAGGTAGTGGGATTATGGTTTGCTTCAAGGAGTGGGCCATTTGCTTCTGATAAAAGCTATACTGTCACATCTGAGCTGAGCGAGAAGGCTCATATCTAATTCAGGAAAGAAAATACGATACAGATTCAAAATTTCCAAGGTTCTTGGCTTAGATCAGAACTCGAACATGAAAAAAATTCTTCCACATGCTCAAAACCATTTCTGAATCTGTGCACTTACAAAGAGACCTCCCTGAAGCTATCAAGCAGTTTGAAAACAAGCCTGAGTGACAATCCTCGCGTTGCCAAAGATGAAGCAGGAACCAGCCTCGCTCAGTGCATGTAAGGTTCTTCTTGAAAAATGACTCCAGAGTATTCTAATGCAGACGACTCTGCGACTCAAGTAGGTACCAGTCTTCCTTAAGGAAGGCTACAGGCCCACAAGATGATCATTCAGGATTCTGTCCTCAATGGATTCCTGTTTTCAGATTCTATGATAATCCATGTGGTAGGACCAGAAATGGCTGGCCTAGGGCTACTGGTCACAAATGTCTCTGGGTTCACAAGGCTGGAGATGACCTGTATTGTGGCACTCTATCAGGCCAAAGCGAAGGCAACCAGCCTGTGTGAAGCTCTGTCTACTCTATGGATTTTCTATACATTCCTTATCCTAAATAATCCTCACAACCACCCCATGGGCCCCTGAAACATAACAGGTGCTCAGAGAAAAGTCATAGGGAGTGCAGAGTCAAATTCCAGTTGGCCTGACTCAAAACACCCATGTTAATGACTCCAGTTAGTTACGTGTGAATCTATTACTTATTTATACCCCTTAGGACCCCAGACTATTCTAAGCCAGTAAGAGAGTCCTACCTAAAAGTACAGGAGGGAATTTCCTGGCAGTCCAGTGATTAGGACTCGGTGCTTTCACTGCCATGTCCCGGGTTAAACCCCTGCTCGGGGAACTAAGATCCCGCAAGCCACGGGGCCCAGCCAAAAAATAATAATAAAAAAAATAAATATCCAAAACAAAAGTACAGGAACAGAGATAAAAGTCCCATCACCCAGAAACCCCTAGGAATTCAAACACATTCCATGGAGATTCTTGCAAGACCAGGCCATGTCCAGCCATAAGGGCTTTGAAATTGGAAATATACTAGAATCTAGCCTGGACCTTTGAGGATGGGCTCAGAGCGAACCAACCTTCTCTACTTAGGAATTAAGCCTGCTCTGCAAACAAGGGCACCTGATTGCCAGGCCAGCCTACTGTTGGGTAGGCTCCTGCCCAGCAAACTTCAAATAATGACTGTGCACTGCCCACTGTACCAGGAAGTGTGCTAATCTTATTCCTACCTTTTCACTTGGCTGAGAGCCTTCTATGACTTCACAAATGCAAAGAGTAATAAAAGTTAGTAGGCTTGGACTTCGAAATTCCAAAACCGCAAGAAGCTGCTCTTCAAAACTTCACTCTGCAGCAAACAGCTTTTGCCTCTACCTTGACGATTCCAATTTTAAGCATGGCTTGGCCACAAGACACGAACTATGATCTGCAGGACTGTAAGTAGTAACTTTGGTTCTGATGTCAGCTTACCATGTGTCCCTAAGCAACTCAACATCTGCATCTCAATCTTCTTCAGCAACTCAGAACATGATTTACTTTCAAGGCATGTCATATTAGTGATGCTATTAGACTATAGAAATACTAAATACATAAATGTTCTGCTTCATTAGTGAAATACTTTATTTCATGTAATGTAAGACCAAGTCTTGTGCCCACCCCGAGATGCCCATTACCTTATCAAAATAAGACAGTGACATCATACTTTATTGTCTTCAAACAGAGAGAGGAATCAAAGACTGAGACTTTTACCCACCATAAAATAGCCACTTAGATCCTAAAAACAACCAGCAAATCAAAATGAGATGTGATTCCATGAGTTCTAAATTTTAGAATTATAAAGAAATGAGACTAGTATAAACGTGAAAATTCCATTTTGTCCTTAACTGAAGAAAAATCTTACCTTTGCTTTTGATGATAAGCAAAGAGACAGAACGTGTCCTAAGTAATTAACTGAATGGTAGAAAGCAAAGTGTATTGAATTACAGATGGTCATCAAGGATACCGGAAGAGTGCTTCCCAGGTGGTTC
The DNA here is from genome assembly GCF_030028045.1 of Hippopotamus amphibius kiboko. Lineage (NCBI taxonomy): Eukaryota > Metazoa > Chordata > Mammalia > Artiodactyla > Hippopotamidae > Hippopotamus > Hippopotamus amphibius. Next base: position 57,905,507 of record NC_080187.1, read on the forward strand.
AGTGGTTAAGAATCTGCCTGCCAATGCAGGGGACAAGGGTTCGAGCCCTGGTCCAGGAAGATCCCACATGCCATGGAGCAACTAAGCCTGTGTACCACAACTACTGAGCCTGCGCTCTAGAGCCCACAAGCCACAACTACTGAGTCCATGTGCCACAACTACTGAAGCCTGTGCACCTAGAGGTTGTGCTCAGCAACAAGAGAAGCCACCGCAGTGAGAAGCCCGTGCACTGCAACTAAGAGCAGCCCCCGCTCGCCACTAGAGAACTAGAGAACTTTCACAACTAGAGAAAGCCCACACAGCAACGAAGACCCAACACAGCCAAAATAAATAAATAAATTTATTTTTTTTAGAAAAAGGATACAGGAAGATATAAAGTTAGATTTTTGCTAGAATATGCAAGAGTCAGCAAAGTCTGAGATATAGGGTGGAAGGCCTACTTGCCAACCAGCCAAGACATCCTGTGTGATGTGGGGCAAACCACCAAAGTGGTCTGTTTCAGTCCCTGGACCTCTAAGGCGGAGGTGACAACAGCTACTGCCGTTAGCCCACAAATTACATTAATAATAAGATTAAGTTCCACTTATTTACTTGTTTAAATTGGTAATCCATTCACATTGTACAAACTTAAAAAGGTGCAAAAATATTCCATAAAAACTGTCTACACTCAGTCCACCATTCCCTTCCAAGATATAATTAACAGACAATTTCTTACATATACTTCCAAAAATAATAATCTAGCATTGACAAGTACACACTAACATACACTTTTCTTTGTCTATTGTGTTCAGCACCTTGACTAGTGCCTGACACAGAGCAGGTACATATTTGTTTAATGAGCAAAATTAATACTATAAACACTTTTTGTATCTTGCCTCTTTACCAAAAATATCTTGGAAATAAGCCCATATTAACGTATATAGAGCCGCCTCAGTCTTCTTCAAAAAGTTTTTAAGTGTAACATACATACAGAAATTGCACATACGTGTACATTTCACTAAATTTTCATGAACCATAATGCACCCGCCTAACCAGTACCCAGATCAAGAAACAGCACAAACATTACCCATAACCTAAATGTCCTGCCCATCCTCCTTTCCAGCACAACTACTACCCTTTACCCTACAGACGTCCAGGGTAACCACAATCCTGACTTCTAAAAACAGCTAGCCTTGCCAGTATTGCTATTTACAGAAACTAAATCACACAGTATGGACTCTTTTGGGTTTGCCTGCTTTCACTTAGCCTTACGTTTGTGAGATTTATCTGTTTTCGCGTGTCCATGTCAATCACTCATTCTCATTGTCTTACAGTATTTCCTGGTGTGAGGACACCACAATTTATACTCCATCCCACCGTTGATGGGCAAAGTGCATGGTTTCCAATTGGGGGCTATTTTGAATACTGTACTGACAACCTTCTACACAAGTCTTTTTGTGAAAATTTTTCATTTCCCTAAGAGTGGAACTGCTGGGTCACAAGGTAGGTGTATGTCTAACTTTTTACTAGGAACTACTAAACAGCTTTCCGAAGTGGTTGTACCAATTTACACCCCCAGCCATGCATAATGCTCCCCCTTGCCACACATCCTGCCAACAGTTAGAACTTCTGTTTTTTGGGTTGTTTGCATTTTTTTTTTCCAATTTAGCCCTTCTGGTGCGGTTGTGGTGGTCTAGCATTGTGTTTGCATCTCTGTGATGACAAATAGAGATCAGCACATTTCCAAATATTTATTGGATGTTTGGATACCATTTTTTGTGAAATGTCTATTCAAGTCTTTTGCCCATATTTACTGGGTTATTGTTTTCTCTTATTGATTACTAGTTCTTCACATATCCACAATAGGTCAGATATGTGTATTGGGACTGTCTTCTTTCTACTCTGTGGTTGTCTTTTCAATATCTTCTTAAGGGTGTCTTCTGGTGAAAAGAAGTTCTTAATTTTAATATGGCTCAGGATAATTTGTTTTTCTTTTAAAGTTAGTGTTTTTTGTATCCCTTTAAGAAATCTCTGCCTACTCCAAGGTAGAGATGTTCTCTTATGCCTTTTTTTTCTGAAAGTTTTCACCGTTTTACCTTTCAGACATTTGGAATCAATTTTTTTATATGGCATTAAGTAGGAGTCCAGTACATTTTTTCAATATAGGTAACCAACTGACCCAGTACTGTTTTTTTGAAGAGATCAGCCTTTAATCACTTTATGCCAATGTCATCTTCAGCAGACATTTTGTCACTGAGTCTGATTCTTTTTTTTTTTTTTTTTTGCCTGTGCCAGGTCTTAGCTGCGGCTTGCGGGATCTAGTTCCTGACTAGGGACTGAACCCAGGCCCCCTGCATTGGAAGCGTGGAGTCTTAACTGCTGGACCACCTGGGAAGTTCTAAGTCTGATTCTTTTTAATGGCTGTATGGTATTCCATTGTATGCATGTTTCATAAATAACAACTCATCTCCAAGTGATTCCCATTTAAGGTGTTTTCATGTCTTTACTATAAATAATGCTGTCATGAATGATCATAGACCATTCCTCACTTGTGTTAGTATAGTTGTAGGACAAACTCATAGAAATGGACCTGCTAAGTCAAAAGGGTGTGTGCATTTTTAAATCAATATTTGATTGAAGTTGTACCAATTTTAACTGGATTTTCAGATCGCGGTGAACTGCACACACAGTATTATTATAAGACCCAGCACATTAGAACTTGAATTATACCAAAGTTCCCAACATTTCTGAGCCTTAAGTTCCTTTTTTAAAAAACAATAAATGTTTAACTCTGCTTCTAGTATCCACTGATTGAGAAAATATATATAACCATATATTGGGATGGCGAAAAAGTTCATTTGGGTTGTTCCATAAGATGAACAACTTTTTGGCCAACCCTATAATTCACAGATACTATGCCTCAGGACCCGAGAGACGGAAACTAACCAAAGTGAATCACGCTGTCACACTCTAAGGGGTGGCCTCCTCTGCTTCACACAGCAAAGAACAAGGGCACCTGCTATTTGTGCTTGTTCTGAAGGAAACTCAAAGCACAGGGCAGTCAGGCCAAGGAGACTTACTCGGACTTTTCCCAGGTCAAGTGTTCAGAATAAAGCATCATCATTTTGTTCAAAATACAAGTCTCAAAAAATGCCAATGTGCTTTCACTTCCAGGTCAGCATTATAATTATAATCCCTTATGATCAATACACAACCCTCCCTTCACCCATCAGCACCTCGCAAACTACAGTTCAGACATCCCTATAGTGTCATGAGAATGTCACGTTACTTAATAATTTTGTGACTGACATTATGTCAACACCATGGTGCTGGGGACCAAAGACATGGGGTCGGCTGCCGGCCTGAGACGTTGTGACCACCATGGAACCCACAGCGTGACTTTCACTTCACAGGCTCAAACCTCCGAACACACTTCGTTCCCAGAGAGCTTCAAAAGGGGAAGGTGATTGGCAAAAGAAACCATCAACAAAATGAAAAGGCAACCTAAAGGGATGAAATATTCATAAATCATACATCTGATAAGAGGTTAATATCCAAAAAAAGGTAGAGAACTCATATAATTCAATATCAAAAACAAAAAAAACCAAACAATCCAATTGAAAAATGGGCAGAGGAGCTGAATAGACATGTTTTCAAAGAAGACGTACAGATGCCAAAAGGTATGTGAAAAGATGCTGAACATCACTAGTCATGAGGAAGATACAAATCAAAACCACAAATGAGATATCACCTCACACCTGCCGGAATGGCTACTATCAAAAAGATAAAAGATAAGTGTTGGTGAGGATATGGAGAAAAGAGAACCCTTGTACACTGCTGGTGGGAATGTAAACTGGTACAGCCACTAAGGTAAACAGTATGGAGGTTCCTCAAAAAATCAAAAATAGATTCCACTTCTGGGCAGTCAGCTGAAGGAAACAAAAATACTAACACAGAAAGATGGAATAGCCATAAAAAACAAGGAAATCCTGCCATCTGCAATGACATGAATGGACTTTGAGGTCACTGCGCTGAGTGAAATAAGTCAGAGAGAGAAAGACAAATACTCTATAATATTACTCATATGTGGCATCTAAAAATGACAACAACGTAAATACAGAGAACAGATTGATGGCTGCCAGAGCAGGGGAGGGGGGGCGTGGGGCAGAGAGACTGGTGAATGTGGTCAAAAGGCACAAACTTCTAGTATAAGATAAGTCCTGGGGATGTGATGTACAGCATGCTGACTACAGTTAATAATACTGTATTATATATTTGCAAGTTGCTAAAAGAGTAGATTTTTAAAGTTCTCATCAGAAAAAGAGAAAGTACTTTGTAACTCTGGGGTGACTGATGCTAACCAGACTTGTAGTGATCATTTCACAATATACACAAATATCAAATCATCATATTGTACACCTGAAACAAACAGAATGTTATATGTAAATTATATCTAAAGGGGGGGGGATGATTTAATAGCTGGATCTTATTTATAACAAAGCCTCCACCTGGAAAAAAACCCAGGGATGACACAGCCCTTCTTCCTGTATGAAGAGAGCTTACTCTTCAGACCCTTAAGCAGACATGAATCCTGCTTTCTCAAGAGTTGTGAAGAAAAAGGAAGCAGTGAGAAGACAAGTCAAGACAAGCAAGACATTTGCTACTAGCTTTGGGATTTTGGTGAAGTCATTTTATGCCTCTGGGGCACGTTTTTCCAATAAAATGAGGTGTTAGCCAAGAGGTGATACGTATAGAATCTAGCTCTTAAGATTCTGTGATTCTATACACAAAAGGGCAGAGGAGCTGGATTTCTATGACTGAGACTTAAGACTTATTCTGGCTGGAAGGCTGGGAGTGAGAGCCCTCTGATTCCAGGCACACAGAAAGTACAAGTAAAGTACAACACATCCTGCTGCAGGTATACAGGTAACAAACCAGTCAGTGGGATGCATTCACCTTGGCTGAGTCAGCAAAGAGCTATTTGCAAGAGGGAATTAATCTCTGCTGCAATTTCCTTCCCTTGAGTTTTTTTTTTTTTAATTGAAACATAGTTTATTTACAGTGTTGTGTTAGTTTCAGGTGTACAGTAAAGTGATTCAGTTATACATATACATATATATGCATATACATATATACACATACACACATGTATATATATCCTTTTTTATATTCTCTTCCTTTATAGGCTATATAGTACTGTGCTATACAGTATCAAGCTGTTTTAAAAGACAGTGAATGACCAAGATTCTTAGAGGGCGTCTTGGAGGTCCAACTACATCAAGTGACATGGACAGTCCCATGGGCCATGGAAATGTAAGAGAACGTGGCACAACCCAGAAAGGTGGACCCATCTGAACGACAGCAGCTTTGCGATGGCACGGAGGTTTGTGAAAAGACAAAGATCACTTTTGTCTCTTGCTCAGGAACTGGCTGCCAGCAATTCAGACAATCGTTTGAGTTAGCTGCCGGCCGGCCCAGGCTCCAAGGGGACGTGGCCCGGACATCACTTGGAAAAATTAAGTTAACACAAGCATCCTCTGCTTTTGCTCACCCAAGTCTCTGCCTCAAAAGCATTTCTTAGCCTGATCTCAAAAGCACTTTTTTTTTGGCCGCTACTTATAAACCAAGGTCAAAGCACTCCCAAAGCCTTTAACGTCCACACACTGGGGACCTTTTATGGGTGATTTTACCTATTTGATGAGGGAGAAAACTATTTTTCCTGACTTTGAAATATTCAGTGAAAAACAGACTATGTGACTGTAATCAAGTTCCTGGGCCAGAGATAGGGGTCAAATTCTATCATAATTCTATTCCTATTACAACTCATTTCGAAGAACTGAAATGAGTTATAAGAGGTTTTGACTCCTATTCCTTTTCTTATTCTTTTGGCAGTTCTAAAATATTTTACATGTATAAAGTTATTGTGTTATATTGGGTATTGCTGGGGAAAAAACTAGAAGTTGGACGTTTTTTCCTTATTGGAAAAAAATCATTGCAATGAGATTTGATTCCTTACCCTCAAACCCCACTGGTTTGTTTCGGAAAATTTAGATGAGGAGAAAGCACAAATTAAGCTTCAGCTAACATGAGGGCAGATAGGACCGCTACAAAAAGCCTTCTGTAAATTTGGACAAACTAAATTTTGAGTAACTACAACCTTTGCTTCAAAGCCCCTCGCCAGTACTCTAAATTACTTTTCTTCTCCATGTTACTTGTGATCTCATATTTTTTTGTTTAATTACCTTGTATACAGTATAGATGTGCTTATCATAAGGCATCTCAACTTCTTTGCGGTAATGGGAAGTAATTAATGCATGAATTTAAATGCCTCGCTTCTTCCATTAGGTTGCATCTTCTTCCCTTTCCAACTCGTGCTCAACAGAGCACTAATCCAATGAGTCAGAACCTCCTAAACCCTATTCAACACCGTGGTCAAGCCTTTTCTTTCCACTTAGCCAATCCTACAACGCATCTTCCTCCAGGAAGCCTCCACAAATAACAAAGAAGAAGAAAAAAAAAAGCAGCAGCAAATTCCCATTCTTCCCTTCCCAAGAATGCATCATTTAGGATTTCAATTCCTTTCCCACCCCACGATGTTCACACAACCTTTGCCTAAATAATTTATTAAATCTATTTTATCCTTTAAATGTTCCTTTTCTTACTGCTTTTGACTGTATCTCATTGGAAACGCACATAGGACCAAATATTCCATAACGTGGGGAAAAATTCCCTCTTCTGGCAGACAAGACAAATTTAGGTGGATAACAGCATTCATTTATTCCTTCATCATTTATTTACTGAGTGCTGACCACGTGCCAGCTGCCATCCCAGGGAGCGGGGGAACACTGATGAAAGGGTAAAGTTCCGGTCCTCACAACTCTGTATTCCAGTATTGGAGAGAGACAGTAAACACAGACAAATAAACAAATAGGACAATTAGGGAAACGGAGAGACACTGAGAAGTGTGAGCAAAGACGGTAGTACCTTTAGCTGGGGTTCTCAGAAAACTCTAAGGAGGGATGATTCCAACAGATACCTGAATGATACAGGAACATGATTTCATTTTCAATTCTCTTTTTGCGTAACTAAGGTTGACCCTCATTATTCACAGATTCTATGGTACCTATGAATTCTTCCACTCATTAAAATTTATGTGTAACTCCCAAATCAACACTCCTGGTGCTTTCGAGATCATTCCCAGTCATGTGCAGAGGGGCAAAATGTGACCTGCAAGTTCCCATTTGAGGTCAGACGGGGACAGTCCGCCTTTTTGTTTCAGTTCTCATACTGTAAACTACAGTACTTTGCACAGTCTTAACTTTAGTGCCGTGTTTTTCTTATTTTGAGCTTTTTGTTAATGATTTCGCTAGTTAAATGACCCCAAGCACAGTGCTTAATGCTGTGTCCTGTTTCCAAGCCCCAAAAGGCTGTGTGACTTGCCTTATGGAAAACATACACGTGTTAGATAAGCTTCCTTCAGGCTTAAGTTTAGATATAGTGTTGTTGGCTATATTCAATGTTAGTGTATCAGCAATGTATGTTAAGTAAGGTCTGTACATCTTAAACAGAAACACACATGACATAAGGTTATATATTGATCAGCTGATGAAAACGTGACCAGAGGCTCACAGGAACCTGAACTTTTATTGCCCCTAGGAGCAATGGTAATATTCGCTAAGTCAGTGTTCTTGGTGACCTTACAGAACATTAACTACCACAAATAATGAGAATCCACAGTATATCGAAGAGAAAGTTTCATCTCGGCACCAGCTGAAACTGCCATGGAGAAAGTGGTTTGATGCCCAACAGCATGGAGCCAGAATCCAATACACTGCTATTTTACTTTTGTTGCCTTTATTGTTAAGGTTGCCTCTTCCTACAGCAAGTGATGCTGGTTCTCCTTCAATGGTAGGAATGTAAAGTTTTCTTTTTCAATCATTGTTTTAATTAAAAAGCAGAAAACAAAAAACCAGGCAACATAAAGAAAATATTAAGTAAAAAATAACAGATTCCACACATATGTGGAATCTAAAAAAATGATATAAATGAGCTTATTTTCAAAACAGACTCACAGACTTAGAAAACAAACTTATGGTTACCAAAGGGGGGGGATAAATTAGGAGTATGGGATTAATATATACATGCTACTTTATATGAATAGATAACAAGGACCTACTGTACAACACAGGGAACTCTACTCAACATTCTGTAATAACCTATATGGGAAAAGAATCTGAAAAACAATGGATATATGTATGTGATAACTGAATCACTTTGCTCTACACCTGAAACTAACACAACACTGTAAATCAACTATACTCCAATATAAAATAAAAATTAAATATAAAAAATAATAAATTAAATAGGGAAGAAAGAGGTGGTTCATTCAAAAGTCTCCAAAAGTGAGTATGTAAGATGGTCCTTTGGGACTTAAGAGTAAAGTATCAGAACTTTTACTGACAGTTATTTTTATCTTAAAAAAATAAAGAAATTAAGCTCTAATACTTATGAACTAACAAACCAAAAAAACCAGAGAAGGCAAACGGGTAAGGTAGTAGGCATGAAGCAGCTACACAAGGGTACGTGGTGTAAAATTAATACATAAACAGAAACCTCAATTAAAATAGTTGGGAGGCCAGAAGTGGGAGCCTTCACACCCTACACGATAGCAGAGCCCAAAAAGAAGAAAGACTTCCTCTTCCTGCCTGGTAAGAGCTCAGCCAATGGGAGCCTGTCATGACTCAGCCAATGAAAAGCCACTATAGGTCAAACTCTCAATTCCTCCAATGGACTTTTTGTTTACTTCAGCCCTCCCAACTTCCTCTTCCCCTCTATAAAAGAGTTCTTCTCTCCTGGTTGCAGGGATCTGCATATGGCTTGCAGACTCACTGAGGGTTGCAAGCCCTCAACTGCAATTCTTCGCTGATTCTGAATAAATCCATTCTTTGCTGGAGAACCAATGTCTCTTTCTTTCAAGTCAGCGCTGGAGGTGGCAGAAATCAAGGTGACGGAGGAATAACTGAAGTTTGGGAAACACATATGGAGTAGAGTTTTGGCTTAGGAGTGAGATTACATGTATATGGATGAAAAATTTATCTGTATGAACCTCAGTTTCCTTACCTGGAAAAGGAGACAATGTATGAGAATGAGAGCGTGATCTCAATGATTTAATGAAATAACGTGTAAAGCAGCAGTGTTCAAGGTTCTTAGTCTCGGAACGCCTGTAACACTCTTAAAAGTTATTGAGAATTCCAAAGAGTTTTTGTTTATGTGCATTACACCTACCACTATTTGCCATATTAGAAATTCAAGCTGACATTTAAAAAATATTTATTCGTTAATTAAAGTAACCATAATAAACCCAATACGTGCTAGCAAAATATATATACTGTATACATATTTTTAAGATTCAACTACTTTTCCAAACAAAAACACTGAGAAGAGTGGCACTGTTTTGCATATTTGTAAATCTCTTTGATGTCTGGCTTCACAAAAGGCCTTTGGATTCCCACATCTGCCTCTGCATTCAATCTGTGCCAGTATCACACTCGATGTAGCCTCTGGGAAACTATACTATATACTCATGAGAAAACAGAGTGAAGACACGCCAATAACATCTTAGTATTATTACCAAAAAGTTTTAATCCCATGGGCTACCTGAAAGTGTCTCCAAGACCCCCACACGCACCTGGGATATACTGAAATAAAGGGTTCAGAACAGCGCTTGTTATGAGCTAAATGCCTAATAAGTACTAATTCTCTATTCCTCTTATTCTGTCTCAATGTTGTTAGAACACGAATGCATTAGGGCGAGTATGTCTTCAGTTTATTACAACTGTATAATATTTAGCTTGATGTCTTACGTAGACAGATGATGAATGTGTTACTGTTGTTGCTTATTCTGGTTCTGTAACTAACTAGCTGTGTGATCTTCATAGCCAAGGATTCTTTTTTTTTTTTTTTGGAATATAATTGCTTTACACTCTTGTACCAGTTTTTGAGGTACACCAAAGTCAATCAGCTGTATTTATACACATATCCCCATATTCCCTTCCTCCCTCAACACCCCCCCCACCCTCCCCGTCCTGGCCCTCTAAGGCATCATCCATCATCAAGTTGATCTATAGCCAAGGATTCTTAATCTGTGTTGAAATTCAGAGTATCCATGGACTTGAAAAGGGAGAAAAATTGCATCTCTGTTTTCTGACACTCAGCATTTACTTCAATGATGACCAGAGGCAATAAACCACAGGTATAGTAGTGATGCTATCCTCATTTGAAATCATAGGTGTTTCATATATAAAATAGATAACCAACAAGGGCCTACTATATAGCACAGGGAACTATATTCAATATCTCCTAATAATCTATAGTAGAAAGGAATCTGAAAAAAAAAGATTGAAAAAAGATACATATAGATACATAGACAGATACAAAAATATACAAACTGAATCACTTTGCTATACACCTGAAACTAACACAACATTGTAAATCAACTATACTTCAATTACAAAATAAATTAAACTCTCCTACACTGTTGCTGGGAATGCAAATTACCATTATGGAGGTTCCTTTAAAAAGTCAGTATAGAACTACCATATGATCCAGCAATCCTACTCCTAGGCATATACCCAGAGAAAACCATAATTCAAAAAGATACATGCACCCCAATGTTCACCGCAGAACTATTTACAACAGCCAAGACATGGAAGCAATCTAAATGTCCATCAACAGGTGAATGGATGAAGAAGATGTGGTACAAAAAAAAAGAAAATGAAAAAAGAAAAAGACTAGAGGGTACACTAAAATTAACTTGTATAAAAATGAACCCTGGAAAGGCAGACTCAGACACGGTAAATGCATGCAGGATTTTCTAATACAAATTCCTAAGGGAAAAAAAAGATATGGTATGCAAATACAATAGAATATTCCTCTATTGGGGTGCATGAAATAATGCCATTTGCAACAACATGGATGGACGTAGAGATTATCATACAAAGTGAAGTAAGTCAGACAAAGACAAATATCACATGATATCACTTATATGTGGAATCTAATAAAAAATGATACAAATGAACTTTTTTACAAAACAGAAACAGACATATATCTCCCAATCAAATTTACAGTTACCAAAGGGGAAATGTTGGGGGGAAGTGATAAATTAGGAGATTGCAATTAACGCATACACACTACTATATATAAAATAGATAAACAACAAGGACCTACTGTCTAGCACAGGGAACTCTACTCAATATTCTTTAATAACCTATGTGGAACAAGAATCTGAAAACGAATGGATATATGTATATATATGCATAACTGATTCACTTTGCTGTACACCTGAAACTAACTCAACATTGTAAATCAACTTTACAAATTTCTTTAAAAATTTTACAGATATCTTGATAATAAAAAGGCACATATATCACAATATCACAAATTTTTGAAAACTATCTTGACAGCTGTATTTCAATGCAAGTGACTTCATTTTCAATCCTTCATATTTGACTTTATGCAATTAAAAACATTGTTCTGACAAAGGGGGCCACCTTAAGGGCTTAACCTGATGGCCAAAGGTAGTCACGTACCCGAAAAGGTAAGAACAATTTATGTTAAGCAACTCACTTTACCTCTTTAGGCATCAAGTTTCTCTCTTTAAAAGGGAACTGAACTAATTACTCTCTGAGACCAAGTTCTACCATTCCAGTGGTGGAACGCCGTGCCCGTGGTGAGAAAGAACTGGACAGGGACCCACAGCACACCTGAGTGCATTCACCAAGTGCTACAAGAATCCAGTTTTGGTTTTTATAATAACATTTGAGAATCTATGCAAAGTTAAATGCTTTTAGACTAATTGGGCCTAGCACAGCAAAATAGTTGAAAAGCTAACAGTGAAGCAAATATTCCCCCAAACTACCTTTTATCGCATTATAAAAACATAGGACAAATCCCACCAAACAACAATGGATGATTTTGCAAAGCCTCCATCATCAACATAATCTGGGTCTGCTCTTGATAGAAATAGCTTGTTTGGGAGCAGACTTAAGAAATGTTTTAGTTGATTGAACCTGGTGTACCCCCCAAAAAAATAAAATAAAATAATAATAAAAATTAAAAAAAAAAAAAAAAAAAAAAAAAAAAGAAATGTTTCAATGATCAGAAGACTAAGCTGGAAATGTATCACTAATGTTTGCTTAACCTCTAAATAAAAGCATCTGACCCTTGTGTCCTAAAACAGAAAAAACTGAAAGCAAGCAAGCAAGCAAGAAAGCACCCCAATGTTCACCGCAGCACTATTTACAACAGCCAGGTCACGGAAGCAACCTAAATGTCCATCAGCAGACGAATGGATAAAGAAGATGTGGTACGTATATACGATGGAATATTATTCGGCCATAAAAAGGAACAAAATTGGGTCATTTGTAGAGACATGGGACCTAGAGACTGTCATACAGAGTGAAATAAGTCACAAAAACAAATATCATATATTAACTATATATGCAGAATCTAGAAATATGGTACAGATGAACCAGTATGCAAGGCAGAAACAGATACGCAGATGTAGGGAATAAACATATAGACAACCAAGGAGGGAAAGTGGGGAGAGTGGGGGTTGGATGAATTGGGAGATTAGAATTGACATATATACACTAATATGTATAAAATAAATGACTAATAAAAAATATATTAAATTGTACACCTTAAATATATGCAGTTTATTGTATGTCACTTATATCTCAATAAAATTTTTTAAAAGAAAAAATATGGACAAATAAAAAGCAGACAAAATTTCACTATTATACCAAGATATTTATAAAATAATATTTTGGTATATTTCCCATCAAAAAATTAATTAAAACAAATTAAAAAGGAAGGAAGACTAAAGGGAAAGAAAAACAAAGGGAGAAAGAAAAGAGTTTTCCATGACTGTGGGGCAGCGCAGGAGTTCCTCAGCACTCAGCTCTTCCCATGAGGGCACTAATGGCCCAGAAGTGTAAAGAATCAAGTCTGTGGTCCTCTCACCTGATAACAGACATAGGTCATTTAAGCCTACCTGATGCTAGAGGTTGAGCCAACAGTTCTTCTTAGCTGAAGAACTAAGAAAGCCCAGACAAGGTTGCATTTCAGTCCCTGTAGAAAAATCTAGGCTGTCAGAGACAGTCAATAGTGGCACCAAGATAAGCAGAGACTGCTAGCTTCACCATGCACCATTCAAATGGAGATCAAAGCACTACCCTCACTCAGAGTAGCTGAGTCATTAAAATGCTTCAAAACAGCCATCACGTTTTTTCCTTCACCCAGAAACAAAGTCTGTCCAGCAGACTCTCAGAAGGGACAACAATCCACCCCCACATAAGTCCAACAAGCCAATTTTCCCAATCATATTTAAGCAAGTCCGTCTACCCCATGCCTATTTTCTCAGCAGCACATCTCATTTTTTTACTTGCAAAGATAAAGACAGACTGAAGGCTCTTGCTTCATCCATCCAACAGGACAAAATAAAAGTCACATTGGAGTGAATGAGATGCTAAAACCTAGTGGGGAAAAAACTGTACTAAATCAGCATAGAAATTAGGTTGGCGCTTTAGGACGCCACCCCAACACCAAGGACAAGCAGTTACTGAATGCATGCTCTATACCAGATATCCCTCTCGAGTCACAGGGACACAAGACCATAACCTTCTGATTCACTGAACCAAAGAATAAGTAATAAAATGCAGGAATGGTGAGGAAGTGGTGTGAAGGTATGAGGTAAGGGAAACACCAAATTTGAAGGAGGCAGTGAGTAGGGATTTGAGCCCGCATGAAAGGCTGGACTGTGGGATGCAGAGGTGGGAGGGCACTCTGAACAGGGGACAAGCACAGGGGAGCAAAGTCCCAAAGGAGGGACTCTCCGTGGTATATTGCACAAGAGGGAGAAGGGCAGTGTCTGCGCCGGAGGGTTGATGAAAGAAGCTGAGAGAGATATGGTTGGTGAAGACATTGCTGAACTGGATTCCCAGAACCTTGAAAACTGGGCTCAGTTTAGACTTTACCCTGTAGGCCAAGGAAGCCTTCCAAGCAGGGAGGTAATATGAACAACCATGTGTTTTAGGAATAAACAATGGACATTGACCTGATCAGCTCATCTGTCCTCACAGTGGGCCCTTGTGTCAAATCCAGATTAATCAGAATCTACTGTGTCTAGTGAAATACACTTCCCAAATTATATCCTGGGACAATTTTGCTACCACCTATGCCTTGGAAAAGCAGTTCACCTTTCTTGACTGATAACACATAACAGACTCTAAAACAGGAAAAAAAATTTAAAAAGAGAAAATACCATCTTTGTTCCTATGACTATGGCAATAAACCCCACATTTTTAGGATATATTTACATTAATGATGCCCAAGTCATAATAGTTTTAGAAAGCATTTCTCCTGTTAAAATTAGAATTGATAACTTTTCTGTGAGAGTAATTATTGATTAGGTATTGATAAATATACTTTAATTTAGGAGTTAGTACCCAACAACACTCACAAATAAAGAGATTGACTCCATCTCACTTCTACAACTACTGGCTACTCACTGGCACCTGATCCGGAGCCCCCTTCTGAAATCTCAGGATCAATTCATGAACGGGTGGTCTGGAGCTAAAGTAACAACATCCACCCATTTCTGAGTTACAACCATAGGAGCGTGCAAGGATTCTAAAAGAAATTTAAAGGAAAGAAAGTTTTTGCAACAGAGGGAGAACAAGGAATTATATGCATATTATTATACATACACACATATACATACATACATAAAGGATCACAATCTAAAAGCAATCAATGCGAGAAGGTCGGTTTGTTTTTTGTAACTGTCTACAGAGTTGAAAAGCACCTAGAGATGTTAAGATACAGTATCTCTGAAACAGACATAGCCGTCGGAAAGCATTGCATAGGTTCAGGGACCGCTCCCTAGTAACCACTAAAGGTGAGGGAAAAGAAATGGGGGCGGGATGGGAGTGAAGTCGAAGACTAAACTTACAAACAGGACCAATGAATGACCCTGACAGGAAATGATAAAATTCTCAACACACACAACCGTGTTTATACTAGGGAATCGCACCCAAGCCTAGTAGCCGCTGTAATTGCCCCGCTAACGGCAGAGTCTTCCCACAAGGCCTCGGCAACCTCACTCCTTGATAAAAAGTGGAAGGACCAACGTTTTTCACCTGGGTCAAAACCCCGCTCAGCCACTGTTTCGGATCGAAAGTAACACAAAAGCAATCCCCTGCGCATCCTGGGGGCCCGCCAGCACCACCGTTACGAATACCAAGTGCGTAGCCCAGGACCTGTCACCGTTTTCTCAATAAAATATCCTCGTCTTATTCCACGACGGCATCGGGATTCAGACGGCAGTCTGAAACCCTCTCCATACACGCTCCGGTAGGGGACGACTGTCCGCACAACCAGCCCCGGGGGCCAGCCGCCCCCGTTCCCAGGCCACACACTTCCTGTCGCTTCCATCACCTCCACGCCACAACTTGAGCTTCCCGATCAGTTTACAACTGCTATCGGGATCCCAGCGCCCGGGAGGAAAGAAGGGAGGGCGGCTTCCTACCCCCAACTCTTTTCTTTAGGCTTCAGAGAGAACCTAAGAAGACAGAAGGCAGAAAGCACCGGAGCAGCTAGCCGACTTCGCCCTGGGCCGGCCTCGGCTGGTTACAAAGTACTGAATGAAGCCCCACGCACGGGGAGGAGGCAGGCGAGCACCAGAGCTGGGTGCCTCAAACAAGCCACAGGCGAGCGCCCTCGCCGTGCGCGTTTCTACTCTGCAGAGCGCTGCAGCTTTGGGTTCGGGGGCAGGATCGCCAGTCCCGGAGCCCAACTGCACTTTCAGCCACCCGGATCCCTGGAACCCAGGATGAGTTCCCCCGCGGGGCTCCCGGAGAGGGCTCCGGCTCCCGCCGCCCCCCCAGACGCTTGCAGCCGGAGCCGGAGCCTCTCGGCGCCCCAGCGGGCAGGGGGAGCGGGACCCCGGTCCCGGGCAGGCGCGCACCGAGTGGCCCGGCGTCCGCTGCCCCAACTTTGCACCGGGCAGGGCCGCTCCTGCGAACTTGGCGGCGGCCGGGTCGGGGGCGGGGTGGGGCGAGCACTCACCAACCCCGTACTTCTGCCTCTTGGTCGGGATCCAGCGGGCCATGGCGGCGACCTCGCCCCGCGGCGGCGGCGGCTGCGGAGGCTACAGCTCCCGGGGCTCCGGCCGCCGCCGCGCCGCGCTCCTGCGCGCCCCGGGCTCTTCCGCCATGTTCCGCCGAACTTCGCCCGGCCCCGCGCGCCGTCTGCCCGCCGCGCCGCCCGCGATCCGCTCCGGCTCCGGCTTCGGCCCGGGGCCGCGGTCACCTGCTGGGCCCGGCGGCCACGCCGCCGTGCGCGTCCCTCCCGGCGCCGCCCCGGCCCCTCCCGCCGGCCGCGCCCTCCGCCCGCCGAGGCCGCCTCCGCGCCCCGACCCGCGGGCGCCCGGCCTCTCCCGCCGGCCCGCCCCGGACTCCGCGCTCTGCCCGGCCGGGGCCGGCTCCGCCTTGCACACTTCCCGGGTGCAGTTTCCCAGCGCAGACTGGGGTACGGGTTTCCCCTTTTGCTGTTTTGCTTTTTTTCCACGCCTTCCCCACCCGGACTAAAGCCAGGAGGCTGGGTCCCGGGGGGCGGGTTCCCCACCGCGGGTGTCGCGAGGGCTGCGCCGGAGGTGCCGGGCACCCCTAGGAGGGGTAGCCGGGCAGTGGGCGGGCGAAGATGCGGGGTCCGCTCCTACCGCGCGCGCCAGAGCATCTGTGGGAACTAGGATGAGTGGACAGGAACTAGGATCTAGGATAAGTTGCTTCTCGCCCCCAGGGCACCCGCAGTGCCCGGCACTCATTGGGCGCTCAATAAATATTTGTTGAATGAATGAGCAGTTGACTACTGTGTTCACCCTCTGGAGCTTTCGCTGACACCACGACAGCCGGAAGCCGGACTCCAGGGCAGACAGGATCTCCTATGGCCACCGTTTATAGCCTTCAAAGCAGGAACATTTGTTTTCTGGTAAATCGAGAACTAATGCAAGGGAGCCGGGCTTCCTTACTCCAAATAGTTTCCTGGGGAAGCCTCTGTGGGAAAATTAAGTAGAGAGCCCTGACTTAGAAATCCTGTGTCCCCAAAACACCGGGACTCCTGCCCAGCTGAAGATGTTCAGACCAGCTGAAGAAATTCAGACCCTCATGCTCAAGGGAAAAGCCCGCCGCAAAGACCTTCTTTTTCCAGCAGCCCAGAGAGGATCCCTGCGGAGAAGGGGGACCAGGCACATCCAAGTCTTTCTCGTTCACTGGCTGTATTGTTCGGACGAGGAGCCAAACGCCGGGACTGCTCATTTAACTGCCCTAAGCTGTTGGCGTCCTCTGAGACTCTCCTCCTGGAACTCACTTCCTCCTGAAGAGACCTCAAGAATGAAGATTGGATCTGAATCCCAGGTGGGGGTGGGGCGCCTTGCTACTTCACCCAGAGAAGTAAAATCTCCGAGTAAATGACCAGCTGATTTGTGTTCACCATCTGAGAAAACGCCTCTTGAAAGAAATCTTGTCCTTGCAGCCTGTGAAGGTTTTCTTGCCTCTTTGGAACGTGAAAGGAAAGGAAGATGAAATAAACATGTCTAAAATAGAGGAAACTTCATTGAAACCTCAGTGCATTTTAATTTTGGTAACTTTCTTGCAAAGTTGAATCTGAATTTTTTTTTAAAAGGTCTTGTTCATGGTGCGTAACTCCCAGGGCTTCCTTTCTTCTCCATCACCAAATATATATTTATTCAGCAAATGTAATAATAATTTAAGAAATCTGTGACTTTAGACTTAACATCCAGAAGGAATTCCACCATCTCTCCCCTCTATTTATTTTCCTCTGCCAGTGACATGATTAACCTAACTTCCCAGGTTAGGTAATCCCTTTTTCTTTCCACAAATATTTATTAAGTGCCTACTAGATGTCAAGCATTGTTCTAAGAATGGAGGCACAGCAGTGAATAAAATAAAATCCCTACCCTCTTAGAGCTTACAGTCTAGAAGAGAAGAGTAAGGCAATGAACAAATAATGCCAAATGAGGCTAAACCTGTAAAGAAAAATCCAAAGCAAGGAGGATAGGATGTGTGTGTGGGGAGGGGGGGGGGTGCTACAGTTTTATATCGAGCAGTCTGGGAACGCATCTCTGATAAAGTGACATTGAAATATAGACCTGCAGGAAGTGAGGATTTCAGAGGAAAGTACTCAGACATCAGGAACAATACATGTAAAAGCCAGGGGGCATGTTTGGCTGGTCCCAAAACCAGGGAGGAACAGCAAGGATGCCTGGGTAGCAAGAGGTGTTAGTACGGGGCAGAGATGGGAGGAAACTTGTTCCAGGAGACACAGGGTAAGCTGATACAGCAGGACCATGAAAGGCATAGTGAGGACTTTATATATTGCTACAAGAAAAGTTTGGAGGATTTTGAACCAAGCGAGGATGTGATCTAGTTTGCCGGCTATGGGATGAACAGACTGTAGACAGAAGGGAAGTTGCAGGAAGATCAGATAGCCAACTGAAGTCTATCTCAGTAGTTCAGGCTAGAAATGACGGTAGTTGGGTCCCGGATGCTGGGGATGGAGACGGAAAAGAGGTTCTTGACATATAACTGGAGGCCAGTATGGGCAGAAGGGAATTTACTGAGGTTTCTGGACCCCTCAGTGTACTTTCATCAACATACAGCATATGTTTTGGGAAAGTTTGGTGGATCTATCTATCATCTATCTACCTACCTATCAGCTCTCTATCTATGTTTGTGTTTTTTAAGAGCCTCACTGTATAGGCTTCAGGCCCCAGAAACTCTGGATCTTGCCCCTAGGTGTGAGCCACAAGATGGGTCAAGAATAACCCTAAGGAGATGGGAATGGGTGATCCTAGGTCCACTTGCCCATGTGCAGTTAAGCCAATCAGATGACACTGGGTCGTGGTGAAGGAAAGTGTAGCGTTTATTGCAGGGCACCAAACAAGGAGCTGAAGACAGCTAGTGCTCAAAACACCCAAACTCCCCATGGGTTGCAGCAAAACATTTTTAAAAGGCCAGTTGAGGGAGGGGCATGCCAGGGTGTGTGATCAGCTCTGCACAATTCTCTGATTGGTTGATGGTGAGGTAACAGGGCAGGGTTAACTTTATTGATCCTTAGGCTTCAGTAGGCCTGGGGGCTACTTGCTCATGGTCAACAAGTAGTTAACCTCCTCCATTTGGTGGGAGTTTTAGCATCTGTAAAACAACTCAGGAAATGTGCATCAGACACTATTATCTGGGTACTTCAGAGAGGAGCTAAAGCAGAGGACCTTGGGGAGGGGATCTTCCTGGGAAGGCTGGTTACACAACTGCTAAATAGAGCTGCCATTTTCTTGGTCATCTGTGATATCTACCTGTCTTCACCTTTTATACCCAGGTTGTTCTGGATTGAAGTTTTCCTTTGATACTTCCTTAGGACTCACTTCACACCTTTCTCAACTCCTCCTTGTGGACCGTTTGGAGCTTAAGTATTTTGCCCTGTGGAATAAGGGCATCACAGTTACTTCAGCTACCTGTGTTTGAGAAAATTAGATGACCAGTGTTCTCTAACCACTGGTATATTTTAAATTTAATACACATCAGAGTGTTAATGCTCATTCAGTAGGACTCGATTTCCACCAAAATGATTTCAGCTGCCTCACCACCCCCCCCAAAACCCTCTATCCCGCCCCCACCCCCACTCCACCACCTTGCATTGAAGGCTTTTTGCAAAATTTGAGGTTTGGATTCAGACACTGGATATTTCCAGTGTGACAATAATTGCAATCAGAGGGTTGAAGGAAAATGGGAAATTTTAATTACAGCTTTCAGGATGTTTATACTTTTTCCTCTGAAGACTGAAGTCCACCCACTTTGTTCTATCAGATGGTTCAATCTCAACTTGAAAGTCTATTTAAATCATAAAAGCAAAGCTATTCAAAGTCTTTTATTAAAATGTGGCTTAAAATTAGAGCGTCAACTAGATGGGTAGATGGAATAACAGCATGATTCCCAGAAATATCCTTTTCTGTTTCCTCTGATATCTTTTCAGAAGAAACATTAGGCATATTCCACAACCAGGGATATTCAGACTTCAAAACCCACACAAATACAAACACAGTTAAGCACTCGCACGCGCTAGCATGCTCTGTTGGAAGGTGCCTTGGAGAA
Source organism: Hippopotamus amphibius kiboko (assembly GCF_030028045.1). Lineage (NCBI taxonomy): Eukaryota > Metazoa > Chordata > Mammalia > Artiodactyla > Hippopotamidae > Hippopotamus > Hippopotamus amphibius. The sequence continues at coordinate 57,925,714 of NC_080187.1, forward strand.
AGAAAATGAGGATGAATGAATTTGGAAGCTAATTTGACATGAATACTGGGACTCTCCCTTACAATGCCTAAGAAATAGCTGGATGTGAAGACAACTGTCAAGGGCTTCACGTCCTCCGTTGATTAAGCAGGTTTATTTTGCCAAATCTGGCTGACTTAATTGCTTCTCTCAAAAAAGCTATGGATTCTGTTAAAGAAAATCTTTTTTTTTTTTTCGTATATAGAGGAGGCTCATTCTTTGAGCCTACACATGAGTGAGTGTAGTTACTAGAACTACAAAAAAAAAAGGGCAGGGGATATATTTGACTCTGAACACCACTTTGCAATCTTCTAAGGGCAAACACTTTTGAACAGGGCGGTTCTATGTAAGTCAGGGATGGGGTGATGCACTGTAATTTGGGATTTGTGAGCTAACCTGGAAAAAAGGAACAGATCTCTACAGCCCTAGAAACACCTTTTTTATATGCCCCGCAGACTCACATCACTGTCTCTTCTCTGCCCCCAAATGCCTTGGCTGGTGAGCATCTCTGGGTCTGTCCTTGGGTCTGCTCTGTGGCTTTGGAGGTCCATTTTCTCTGATGAATGAGGAGATGATGGTCAGGGCTCTAAAGTTATTCATATCCTCATCCCCATCACTATGAGACTGATGCTTGGTGAGCACTTTCGTAGCAAAAAGCTTTTAGCTTTGTTTCTAGAATGCTCTTTGCTGCAAATATCTAGATGTGCTCCAAAATCACCTTTGGGAGAAGTTGATGACGTGAGCAATTTGAAGTTATTGGTTTAATGAAAACTGGGTTGATCAACAAGGAAGAAGGAATGAAAACTACTTGACTTTTAAAAAAAACTATATATCTTATAAAATATATGTATGTTGAAAAATTATCTCCATAAACTCTGTTTAAAACAAAAGATGATGAAAACTAAGAGGCAAAATGTAAAAATTAAGATGTAAACTTAAGTGAAAATAATTCAACTGTATATGCCATAATATGATTGTAACTACATAAACTTGTATATTTACATGGAAAATGACTGTAGGGGAAAATGAAAAAAAAAAAAAAAGAACATTTTATTCAACCTTCTTCAAAACAAAACAAAAGAAAACTACTTGGTTGCTGAGATTCCCTGGACCATGTATTGTAGAAGAGCAGGAAGTTAAATGCCTAAATTTGACCTTTATTTGGGACAAGAGTGAAGTTTCATTCTGTAGCCCCTCGTAACGAGGACGCTTATTCTTACATTGTTTAGGTGACCATCATATTCAGAAGATTTTTCTTCCTATTACTTTGAGGTCCATTAAGAAACAAATGTTTGATCCAAAATTTTTATTTAGTACCAGACAGATTTTCCACGGGTTACCAGCTGAAGTGTAGCAGTAATAATTAACATGTATGGCCTGTGCCTGGTAATATTCTAAATCAGCTTATTTAATCCCAACACAACCTGATGAGGTAAATAGAACTGTTGTCATCCCCACCTTACAAATGTGAAAATTGTGGCTCAGGACACATTAGGGTATTGCCTACATAATTAGTTAGTTGCAGAACTAAATTTGAACCCTGGGGCAGACTGGCTCCAGGGTCCATGGTCTAAACCAAGGGTCAATGAACTCTTATTGTAAAGGACCTATATATGTGTTTTGGACTTTGCAGGCCATATGTTGCAGCCACTCCACTCTGCAAGTGTAGCAGAAAAGTGACCATAGACAATACATAAAAAGTGAGTGTGACTGTGTGCCAATAAAACTTTATTTGTAGACATGGCATTTGAATTTCATGTTGTTTTCTAATGTCATGAAATATTAGTCCTCTCTTGATTTTTTTTCCCATTATTTAAAAATGTAAAAATCATTCTTGCAGGCTGTACAAAAACAGGGCTGGATTTGGCTTGAGGTCCATAGTTTGTCAATTCCTGCTCTACACTATGACTGCCACCCTTTGAAGTGCATGGGAAGGAGGGGAGAGGGAGGGGCCTAGGAGGGGGGAGGGGGCCTCCAGGAGAAGGGGCCGGAACAAGCGAGGCACCTGTGTGGGACTTACCCACTGGAAGTCTGTTGTGTAAAGATTTGGGAGAAGCCTCTGGAAGAGAAGTCGTTGGAAGAGAGGAACTCCAAGTAACAAAGCTTGCCTTAGAAATCAGAGAATGGGGCACTTCTGAGAACAGTTGAGTATCTGTTTTGGGGAATTGTCTACTGGCCTAGCCCCTCTGAACTCTATTTGGAATGATGGAAGCTATGAATAAAAAAATAACTAAATTTCTGTAAGATGGTAACACACTACCCATTGAAAAAGTAGACTTCTCTTTTTTTTTTTTTTTTTTTTTTTTTTTATTTATTGGCTGCGTTGGGTCCTCATTGCTGCATACAGGCTTTCTCTAGTTGTTGCTAGCGAATGGGGGCTACTCTTCATTGTGGTGCACGGGCTCCTCACTGTAGTGGCCTCTCTTGTTGCAGAGTACGGGCTCTAGGCGCGTGGCCTTCAATAGCTGTGGCTCACGGGCTCTAGAGCACAGGCTCAATAGTTGTGGCACACAGGCCCAGTTGCTCCGCGGCATGTGGAATCTTCCCAGAGCAGGGGTCGAACCCGTGTCCCCTACATTGGCAGGTGGACTCCCAACCACTGTGCCACCTAGGAAGTCCCAAGTAGACTTCTTAAGAGGGGAGGGAGGCAGGTTCATTGCAGCATATTCACAAGAACCAAGATGTGGAAATGATCTAAATGTCCATTGAGGAATGAAGGGATAAAGAACGTGTGGTATATGCATTCGTTGAAATATTATTCAGCCATGAGAAAGAAGGAAATCCTGCCATTTGCAACAGCATTGAGGACCTTGAGGGCATTATGCTAAGTAAAATAAGTCAGCCAGAAAGATAAATACTGTATGCCTACAAATTCTTAGAAACAGAGAGTGATCGTTGCCAGGAGCTGCTGGGGGTGGGGAGAAATGAGGAGATATTGATCAAAGGTTACAAACTTGCAATTACAAGAGAATAAGTTCTGAGGAACTAATGTACAGGCATAATTACTACAGTTAACAATGCTATGTCATATACTTGAAAGTTACTGAGAGTACATCTTAAATGTTTTCACCTAGACTATGTAGAAAAGCACATGGTAATTAATTATGTGACACGATGAAGGTGTTAACTATAGCTTTGGTGGTAATCATTTTGCAATATACAAGTATCGAATCAACATGTTGTATACCTTAAACTTACACAACGCTAGGTGTTAATTATATCTCAATTAAGCTGGGGGGGAAAGAAGAGTGGAGGGAGACATTCTTATGACTGTCCTAGTGGAAATGACAGCAGGGTCTGGCTGAAGTCATGGCGTTAGAAGGACGTGAAAATGTGTGAAAAGATTTGCAAGGCCTTGCAGATACTGGTGATACCACCTGGCAGAGGTCAGAGTAGAAAATAAAAGAAAATGGTCAGATTATTGTGAGGACTGAGATACATTATGAGCTTTCCCATAAATATTTGTAGAGGGACTTATCAGGGAAATGAGAGTGTTGAAACTGTAGAACCAGCACGAGGCAGGTACTCTTTTTCTCAACTTATTGAGATATAATTGACATGTAATTGTACATATAAGGTGTACAACATGATGATTTGATGCACATGTATATTGTGAAATGTTTCCCACAATAAGATTAGTTAACACCTCCATCATTTCATGTGATTACCATTTGTGTGTGTGTGTGTGTGTTGTAAAAACATTTAAGATTTACTCTCAGCAACTTTCAAGTATATAATACAGTATTGCTACCTGTAGTCACTATATTGTACATTAGATCCCCAGAACTTATTCATCTTTTTTTTTTTTTTAAATTTTCTGGCCCTAGAGAATGCTGAATATTCTCTGAAATATTGAGTGATTGATTGATTGACTGATTGATTGATTTTTTTGGCCGAGCCGTGTGGCATGCAGGATCTTAGTTCCCTGATCAGGGGTTAACCCGTGCCCCATGCAGTGGAAGTGAGGAGTCCTAACCATTGGACCACCAGGGAAGTCCCAGAGTTTAGTCATCTCATAACTGGAAGTTTGTACCCTTTGACCAACACCTCCCCATTTCCCACATCCCCCAGCTCCTGGCAACCACTATGCTACTCTCTGTTTTTAAGAGTTTTTTTTTTTTTTTCAAGATTCCACATATGAGTGAGATCATATAGTGTTTGTCCTTCTCAGTCTGACGTATTTCACTTAGCATAATGCCCTCAAGGTCCATCCATGTTGTTGCAAATGGGAGGATTTCCTTCCTTCTCATGGCTGAATAATATTCCATTGTCTATATATACCACATTTTCTTTATCTACCTGTTGCACCTTAGGTAATTTCCACACCTTGGCTATAGTGTATAATGCTGTAATCCACATGGGGAGGGGAGGTGCATATATCTCTTCAATATCCTGGTTTCATTTCCTTCAGATATACGCGTGAGTAATATTCTTAGCTGCTTTTATGTTCACTAGCTTACTGAGACTGGGACAGCTATTTGCTGTCTTCTACTAGTCCTTGGCCTCAGAATTCATGTTTTTGAATGTCAAATCTCTTTATCCTCTTGGGAGAACCTACATTTAGCATAAATTTGTTATTGCCACAATAAAAATGACTCAAGGTTTTAGGGATTCTTCATTTGGATGGTAAGATTTTAAATTTAGATGCTTTGAAAGTTATTCTTTGAATCAAGCAAATGTGTACTTGCAAAGCCCATGGATGATAGCTTAACAACGAACCTTTAATGTTAACTTGCAGGCAACGTTATGGAAGCAATTTTTCTTGTATAGCCTTCAGTCTCAAGGTATGGCTTCATCTTGGGATTGTTTTGCATCATATTTGGGCAATATTCCTGAACTCACTTCTTTCACAATAACAAGTTATCTTTAAATACTTTGCAGCAATCACCTGGCCCAGCTGGATCAGGAGGATGGTGCCCTGGGGTTCCTTACTTACATGGTTTCTTAGTCATGTTACTGTGGCATACTGTTCTTATTTAAACAAGCCCTTCCCTCCATAAAATGATGCCTCAGGGTTTGTTTCTCAGAAAGACTCATACCACATACGCAAAAAGTCTCTTAGGAGGAGAAAGAAACTCGGTTATGTTCTTTCTGGAGGCAAACTCCACTTAGAAATGATCTGACTGTTATAAAGTCTGTCCTTGTTAACTTTGGGCTCGGCCCACACTTCAAGTGCCAAGAGAGAGCTTGGCCCTGGGAATTGTGTTTTGATTTCTCCTGTAATTTGCCAAAAAGGCCTCGCTTGACTTTAGTCTTCCTATTTTTAAAATTTTCATTGTAATTCATGGTCTGGGTACAAATGTTAGAATTCTTCAGAATGGTGTATTATTTGAAGACAGGAAACTCCTGTTTACCTAGAATGTGAAGAACAGGAAAATTTAAATGGCCATATATTTTACTTAATGTTCTGTAAGCCATTTTAAGTAGAAGCACACAGATAAAATGAATAGACCTGGAGTGAATCTAGGCAAGAGTAAAAGAAAAATGCAAATACTGTATACACGGGTAGGAATGTGAAGGGATACAGGACCACAGATGTAGAGAAACAAGTTTATAAGAGACTATGGTGTATGGTTCTTAATTAATAAGCTGTAAGAGTTACAATGAAAGACAATTCACTAGGAAAATGTAGATGAACGAAACTAAGCCAGGAAATAGAAAATCTGAGCTGACCAAACACCATAGAAGGCATGGAAAATATGGTCCAAATATTACATCTAAAAAAAAGTCAGTTGTAGATGTAAAGGCATATACTTCTGTATATTCAGAGAATAGATCAGTTGAATATAATTTTAACTATTCCATAGAAAGAGATGGAATGCTCCCTAATTTATTTTATGAAACAACATAACCCTGGCAGAAAAACTCATAAAAATGTAGACAAAAAACATAAATGCAAATTAATATTTGTACAAAAACAGCTAAAATAGAGATGCAAAATAAAATATCAGTGACTGTCATCATGCACTCTATGAAAAGAACAATGCAGCATGACTAAGTTTTATTCTTAAAGTGGAAGGCTGGTTTGGTAGTAGGAAATTTGCCAACAGGATTTATCTCATCAAAAGGTCTCAGAGAAAAAAATGAATGATCATCTGGATAGATGTGCAAAGGCATTTGGTAAAATTATTCATTCTTGATCCAAACTGTCAGTCAACTAAGAATAGGACATACATCCTTAATTGTATGAAGAGTGTCTATTGGAAACCAGCAACTTGCATCACACTGAAGTGTCAATTGTCATGTGGTCCCATTTACCAGAAATAAGAAATTAAGGTCTCTAACACCATCATTAGATTAGTATTCAGGACTGCTTTGTTCACCGCAAGGAAACGTGAGAGAGGAACTGGAGGAGACCAAATTGTCACTATTTGCTAGTAACATAACTGGCTAACAGAATCAACAATGAATATTTTCAAATAAATCTGAATTTTATCATAACTCTTCTCTCCTATTTTGATGTCTATATGAAGGGACCTCACAGGCCAAAAAAAAAAAAAAAATTAGGGCCATTTCATGAAATTTACTACCTGACTATACACATATGATATTTCAGTTTCTGCAAAGTTTAGTCTTCCCCCTAAACTTATCCATCTTTAAACACAGAAGAGAATTTAGGTTCAAAATGATTTTACTTATTACAGAGAAGTTTAAATAAGTCGATCCAGTTGCTATTATTTTGTCCCTAGCGTACGCTCTTGGAGGGAACGGGCCTTTCAGAGGGTTGCAGGACGTCACTGTGAATCCCTCCCCCAAAGCTGGTGCCACTGCTCCCCTAAAAGGCATTAGCAGGACCCTCGGAGCTTACCTCCCAGCCCCACGTGAGCTAACAGCTCTGCCCTTGTGGTTGATCTTTCTTAACACCACCATTTGTGCTCTGACCACAGAATTACATTTGCAAACAAGACTCTGGGGTGTGGTTGCACAAATACATTTTGCACAGAGGCTGTGTTTGGCTTCAGCTGGCTCTGAGTGAGCATCTTACTATGAGGGACTGAGTTAACTCTTAAAGGATCTCGAAACTGGGTGATGCAAGGGAGCCTGGGGCCATGTCCCAGTTCAAGCTTGATGCAATCAAATAAAGTCAAACCCACTCTTGAGTTTGTGCTGGAGAATGATCCACCCTTAGTTGCAATGGCAGCAGCATAGGAAGTCACATACACCAAGATATTGTGACAGCAATGCAAATTGAATTGGAAAATATAATGATCATTGCTGCTGAATGACCCATGAGAAACTTAAAAATGATTTCACAATCATTGGTAGTTTTCCTTTTTTCATGCTCAAAGTCTTTTCTTCAAACATTTCTTCTAATAAATGTATATCCTATGGTATTCTGGAAGAGGGGGCTTGAACTTTTCTTAGGATTAAGGGAGGCCACAGATGTAAAATCTTGTTTCAAGGCCCATAGGAAACAATACAGTCAAACTTAGAGAATGAACTAGAAAGAGGGCAAATCTTCAAAATAAATTGTACAAATTTCATGAAATCAGCCCATGGCAATTTGTGTCTGCATTAAAAATAGAAATAATTTACTATGCTATGCTGCTGAATAGACTACTAAACCAGAGAGGGATAACAAAAACTAAAAGATGATGGGGGGTCGGATCCAGGTAAGGAGAGGTGCGGCACTGGTGCTCTGGCCTCAGGAGCTCTTGCAACTCCTGTTGCTTGGCAATTGCCCATCCCGGCTACTGCAGCTCTAGGGTGTCAGTTGGTCCTGCCTAGAACACTTCATTTCTGCCCTGCAAGGATATGTTTAATAACTGATTGGTGTGTCCCTTTAATACAAGAAAATGGAAACTGAACAGCCAGAAGAAACCTTTCCCAACAACGAAACCAATGGCGAATCTGGTAAACGCCCTGCTGAAGATATGGAAGAGGAACAAGCTTTTAAAAGATCTGGAAACCCTGATGAGGTGGTTGAATTAGGCATTCTGCTTCAGAGCAAGAATGCTGCGGCAGCGATTGGAAAAGGAGGCAACAATGTTAAGGCTCTCCGTACAGACTACAATGCCAGTATTTCAGTCCCAGACAGCAGTGGCCCTGAGCGCATGTTGAGTATCAGTGCTGATATTGAAACAATTGGAGAAATCCTGAAGAAAATCATCCCTACCTTGGAAGAGGGCCTACAGTTGCCATCACCCACTGCAACCAGCCAGCTCCTGCTCGAATCTGATGCTGTGGAATGCTTACATTACCAACACTATAAAGGAAGCGACTTTGACTGCAAGTTGATTCATCAAAGTCTGGCAGGAGGAATTATTGGGGTCAAAGGTGCTAAAATCAAAGAACTTCAAGAGAACACTCAGACAACAATCAAGTTTTTCCAGGAATGTTGTCCTCAGTCCACTCACAGAGTGGTTCTTATTGGAGGAAAACCTGATAGGGTTGTAGAGTGCATAAAGATCATCCTGGATCTTATATCAGACTCACCCATCAAAGGATGTGCTCAGCCTTATGATCCCAATTTTTATGATGAAACCTATGATTACGGTGGTTTTACAATGGTGTTTGAGGACCGCTGAGGACGTCCCGTGGGATTTCCTATGCAGGGAAGAGATGGTTTTGATAGAATGCCACCTGGTTGGGGTGAGTGTCCCATGCCTCCATCCAGAAGAGATTATGATGCTATGAGCCCTCGTCGAGGACCTCCTCCACCTCCTCCTGGACGAGGTGGCCGGGGTGGTAGCAGAGCTCGGAATCTTCCTCTTCCACCACACCACCACCTAGAGGAGGAGATCTAATGGCCTATGACAGAGAGGAAGACCTGGAGACCCTTATGATGGCGTGGTTGGTTTCAGTGCTGATGAAACCTGGAACTCTGCAATAGATACGGGGAGTCCATCAGAGTGGCAGATGGCTCATGAACCACAGGGTGGCTCTGGATATGATTATTCCTATGCAGGGGGTCGTGGCTCATATGGTGATCTTGGTGGACCTATTATTACTACACAAGTAACTATTCCCAAAGATCTGGCTGGATCTATTATTGGCAAAGGTGGTCAGCGGATTAAACAAATCCATCGATCAAAATCGATGAGCCTTTAGAAGGGTCTGAAGATCGGATCATGACCATGACAGGAACACAAGACCAGATACAGAATGCACAGTATTTGCTGCAGAATAGTGTGAAGCAGTATTCTGGAAAGTTTTTCTAAGGCTAGTGAAGAACTGAAGGAGTCCTGAATCTTTTTTTTTTTTTTTATCTGCTTCTGTTTAAAAAGCCAACATTTCTCTGCTTCATAGGTGTTCTGCATTTGAGGGGTAGTGAAATCTTTGCTGTTCACCAGATGTAATGTTTTAGTTCCTTACAAACAGGGGTGGGGGGTAGGGGAGGGTGTGCAAAAACTAACATTGAAATTTTGAAACAGCAGCAGAGTGAGTGCATTTTAATTTTTGTTCATTGTTGGTGGTTTACAAAAGATCCCCCCATGTAATTATTGTGAACACTTTGCTTTGTGGTCCCTGTAACATTTGGGGGGCTGGGACAGGGAGGAAAAGCAACAACAGCCCATAGGTCCCTGCCATCTATTCAGAGCCGTGTGCAGAATGTAATGCTCTTTTGTAAGAAACGTTTTTATGATTTTTAAAATAAATTTAGTGAACCTAAAAAAAAGATTATGGGGGAAATGCTGCTATTTCTGAAAAAGAAAGCTGAAAAGGAATGCCTAAAAAAAAAAAAGAAACCAACAACCACCACCAAGGGACACGGAGTCCCAGATAAATATGGTACTAGTGCCACCTGCTGTTGTAAATATAAATTGCAGTTACCCTATAGCTGATTTGTTCTGAATATTTAGAATGCTTTTAAAACCTGCTCTCTCAGGACAGGAACAGGGGCTGATGTTGTTTTCAATATTATCAGTTGCCCAAATCTTACTGTGCTCTAAGAATAACTGTGGTAAGAGATTTACTTAGACCTTCTCATCTACTTGTTGTAATAACTCTACCAGGTAAGTAGTATTTTTAATCCCCATTATATAGGTGAACAGAATAGTGCCTGCGAGTCTCTAAGTAACTTATCCAAGGTCAGGTACATGGTGAGTGGCAGAGTCAGAGTTAGAACTTGGACTGTCTGATTAGATGCTAACCTTAAGGTCATTATTCTGCCTTTTTATGCTATGTTGCTTTGTATTGGGAGCTCCCTTTTGGGAGATCTTTCGGAATATGTTTCCATCACTTCAGCCTTGGTTTACCATCTTCAAAAAGGGTTCATACAGAGAAATGAATTATTAGAAAATATGATTAGAGCAAGAAGAGGGTATTTTCCATTTTAATAAAAAATGCTTGTCAAGTTTCAGATCTTTACATGACTTTGTGCAAATTTGCCTGACACTAGTAACTTGTACTTGAATATTTGCAGAGTATCACAGTTTAGCTATAGGCGGATGGGTCAGATTTCCTCTGAAATGAGCCCCTTAGGTTGAGAATTGATAGAAAACCACTGTACTTCTATCAGGAAGACAAGAATGACTTATTGGACCTTATTCTGTATATATGGCTTATCATTAGCAAACCTTTGGTTATTGTATGCAGATGCTAAGAATACTTAGCACTATATTCTAACAAATCCCAGAGTTTGTGGCTAAATATAATGTATTTTGTGTCCAAGGTTTAAAAACATAAAGCAGAGAATGAAGTAAATGGATAAGTGTAGCAGTAGATGGAGTCCAGTAGGGCAGAGGGGCAATGTGCAGGGAGGCACAGGCCGGGTAGCAAGCCCAGTGAGAGGAAAGCACAATCAGAAGAATGTACCCAGGAGCCTGTACTGAAAGAGCAAAAGTTGGAGATCCAGTCCCAGCATGTACCCACGAGCAGCACAAACAGGCGGATTAGAGGCAAGAGGCCGGGGACTCCATGACAGTGTGTGTTGTTTTGTAGGAGAACATCTCTGAAATCAGAAGAATCAACACCAGGTACTATTAGGGTTCTCCTTAAAAACAAAAACTCTCCTATAATTCTGAATGTATAAACTTTGCAAAATAGATAAAATAGTAAAACATCTCTTTTTAATATTTATTACATTTTTTCTTTTCCATTGTAGTTTATTACAAGATATTGAATATAGTTGCCTGTGCCAGATGGTAGGACCTTGTTGTTTAATTTATCCCTCTCTCCTTTCCCGTTAGGTAACAAGTTTGTTATCTAAGTCTGTGAATCTCTTTCTGTTTTGTAAATAAGTTCATTAATATTTATTACATTTTGAACTCACACATTTAAAATCACATTATCTAAAAATGTATTAACTAGAAATATTGCTTTTATCCATTTTCACTTTACCTGAAACAATATTCAAACTCTACACCAGTGTCTCTGGTACTACTAGAGCCACTTTGGAGTAAAATTCATCATAAAATTCAGCTGTAAAAAACTGAATAAAGATCTATCCACTGTCTTTGGTGTGAGAAGGACTGCGTTAGCTGTGCACTGTGAGTAACCGAGAATCTGCTTCAACCCACCTCCTCTCCTGCGCAGATTTGGCATTGGCAGCACTTAATTCAATCCACCTGTGAGGAGTTGAAAACCTCAGTAGCTCAGTTCCAATCTGATTAAGCATGGTGTATCCAAAAGCTATGGCTTAGTTACCTAGTTACAATTTAGATTGGCATCTCAAAGCTGTGTAATTGACTTCTCTGCAGGCATTCTACTTTTCACCTGGAGAATTCTGCTTCTTCCCTGTGTGTGGGGGATGGGGGTGTGTGGGGGGGAATGTGTGGGTGTGGATGTGTGTAAAAACACATAAAATTTACAGACCCACAGATACAGAGGACAAAGGAAGGGGGGGAGGCAAGATAGGGGTAAGTGATTAAGAGGTACAAACTACTCTGTATAAAAGAAAAAAGCTATAAGGATGTATTGCATAGCACAGAGAATATAGCCAATATTTTATAATAACTTTAAATGGAGTATAATCTAAAAATTTTGAAACACTATGTTGTACACCTGACACTAATATAATATTGTACACAAACTATATCTCAATTTAAAAAACATGAAATTTACCATCTCAATCATTTTTAAAAGTCCAGTTCAGTGGCATGAAGTTCATTTACCTTGTTGTGCAACAGATCTCTTGCACTTTCTCATCTTGCAAAACTGAAACTCTACAGCCATTAAAATGAATTCCTCCTCCCTCCTCCCTCCAGCCAGCCCTTGGTAACCACCTTTCTACTTTCTGTTTCTATGACTTTGACTACTTCAGTTACGTATCATACAGTGTTTGTCCTTCTGTGTCCTAGCAGTCTAGGGAGTGTTGATGGAAACTGAGGCAGAAAGATGGTCAGAAGCTAAATGTCTCAGGAAACAGAGCACGTGGGATAATTCTAGGCTTCCATGCCTGCCTGCCTGCCTGTACATCTCACTTAGGAAAAATAATGTAGCTTTCAGCATGGCCTCTTTGGTTTCTAGAAAGGCAATCTTGTAACAAAGGGGTAGGTCTTTTCTTGAATGATCCAACTGGGTCATGTAGCTTAGATCTCCAGTGTCCTTATATATCACCCAGAGATTCTGTGAGTCATCACCATCTACTTGCAACATGGAAACATGTGCCTTGTCAAATTCCATGAAAGGAGTCATGCTGGAGAGGAAGAAAGAACACAGATTCTGAAGTGTGGACTTTGAAGACACTAATTTTAGTCCAGTGTTTTTAAACTTGGGTAAATCATTTAAATTCTTTATATTTCAGCTTTCTCTTTTGTCAGATGAGGATGATAATACAACTACAATTTTTTGGTGAAGATTTAATGAGAGTAATTGTAACAATTTTAAAAAGTGTTGTATAAACATTGACTGCATTCGTTTTAATATCAGTATAATAGCATTTCTAGCAAATTTCTGTTTCAACTTGTCTTTTAGCTGCTTCTTTTCTCTTTATAACTCTGAGGAGAGCAAGTTTCTTCATCAGATCTCCTTCAGAGTGCTGAAAAGTAAATTCTCTTCTCTCCATAATGGTAGAAAATGCCTGTGTATCCCCTGGGGTTTATAGTTACTTTGAATACAGAAAGTGTTAGGATTTATCAACTAGTGAAAACATTTGTGGGTGTGTCAGAGATTGCTACTTTTCCCTGGATATCCATTCTCAATACTCCTTTAATAACAGAACTTCCAATTTTCATAAATTTCTATATTTATTTATTTATTTATTTATTGGCTGTGTTGGATCTTTGTTGCTGTGCACGGGCTTTCTCTAGTTGCGGCTACTCTTCGTTGCGGTGCTTGGGCTTCTCATTGCAGTGGCTTCTCTTGTTGAGGAGCATGGGCCCTAGGCTGTGTGGTCTTCAGTGGTTGTGGCATGTGGGTTCAATAGTTGTGGCTCACAGGCTTTGGAGCTCCAAGGCATGTGGGATCCTCCCGGCTCTGGGCTGGAACCTGTGTCCCCTGCATTGGCAGGCAGATTCTTAACCACTGCGCTACCAGGAAAGCCCCAGAACTTCCAATTTTTAGCTGGACACTTAGCTGCCTAGAATAAAGATGAATATATCTCAGCCTCCATTGTGGCTAGCTATGGTTAGGTGCTGAGTTCTGGTCAATAGAAATTGTATCAAGCTACACATTTTTGAAGCAAAAAAGTTAATACAGGCAATTAACCTTTTTCAAAGCAATTGGAGGAGGGGATACTAGGAGGCTGTCATTGGAACTACTGAGTTCGAAAGCACTTTGTCATTGCTGCGGTCCACCTTGTCGCATGAAGAAGAAGCCAAGCAATGGTCCTGGGCCCTGATGATTACGGCGTTATCAGATCGGACCCTCGGGTTGCTTATTTTGAGGCATGGTTTATGGGCAAGGGAGGTAAAGTGCTTTCTTGTTTATGTTGCTGTTGCTTTGGATTTTCTGTCACTCAGAATAGAACCAGCTCCCGAACGATTCAGGTTGATGGTGATGATAATTATTACCGACTTGGTATTTTTACACATAGGACTACTTAAAAAATCCACACCACAGGTGGTGATCTGTGCCTAGCACATCCTAAAACACAGAAAGTGCTCACGTGTTGTTGTGGTAGAGACTGCTGGCTTAACTAAGAAGCAGAAATCACTTGAATATTTAAACAGAGTTGCCAGTCCCGGCTACTGGTTACGCAGTGAATGGAAGAGCCAAACAGAGGACAGTGAGTTAACCTAGAGATTAACAGCTGCTGCCACTGCTGGGCTGAAAGGCCGGAGGGAGGTGGTGGTACAGACTGCATTACTGTTTCCGTTTTTATTCACTGCTCTCCCAGGAAGAGGGCCATCCATCCATCCTTCCTCGTTGATACGTGATTTGCTTTGTTTAATAAACGTGAGCAGAAGAGACATAGACTACTTCCAGGATGAATCACATGATACACGAGAAGGATGACAGGCATGCACAAAGCTTTCTGACAGGTAGGCAGCTTGGTAAAAGAGGAAGCACTGGGCTTGGAATCAGGACATCTGCTTTTAATTCCTGACTCGGCCACTTAGTATCTAATAGGCCTTGGGCCTGTTCTGAGCTTCACTTGATGTCAGTTTCCTCACTGGAGGAATGGGCACCATCATGGATTTAGAATGATCTCTCAGCATCCTTTCATCCTGCTGTAATATACCCTGGATCAACCATACATGAACAGTTCCTTAAAGGAGAACTTCTTGTCCCTAGATAGAGTACTTTTTTTACCTGTACGTGTTCCTTTGACTAAACATTATTTTTGTCCTGGTACTTACTTACCAAGTGGGTTTTTTTCCTCCTAAGGAAAAAATATTTCTTCCATGAACCAAAGCAGTGCAAAGTCTACTCATTCCAGTTTTTAACAGAACAATTCCATTAGCTGCAAACAAGAGTGTTAGTTTCAAGAGTGACTTAGCAGGTGGAGGAAAAACATCAACACTTAAGGGCCTCGGAGAAATGCGGATCCTTTCAAGTGGTGTTAAGTGTTTTGATGGAGAAATTTTCAAAATGCAGCTGTAATGCACACTTTAAGTCCCCACCCCCTACTCCAACTACACTTCACAGTTGCCAGTTGGGCTTGTCACCACCTTCTTTTCCTGTACTTCAGTGGGAGAATGATCGTATTTCACTTGAGTTATACCAACAGGATTTCCCGAACTAGGATGACCAAGGCCATCTCTGGTAGTTTTAAATCTTATACACCGTTGTGATAAAAGTGGGGGTTGGCAGTGAGGAGTCCCTGTTAAGTGAGCACCGGTAAGACCAAGAGTGGTGGTGCTTTCCAAATCACCATTTCGACGTAAGTTCGTGGTGTGCTTCGAAGTCATCCTGTTAGCCACTTCTTTTAAAGTGTGAAGTCCCGGAATTGGGGGTGGGAGGAAGACCACCAGAAGAATGGTAGAGTGGAGTGGAACCCAGGTAAAAGAAGGGAGGCCTCCTACCTGCCTGGGTGAAACAGTCCTGTGGCCCATCTCTCCTAGGCACTTTCCTGGGGTCTCTTACCAAACCTTGTGACCGGTGGCCACACTGACTTCAAACAAATGGCCATGACCAGGGCAGGTGGGGGCTTCCCTCCTTCACCCTCTAACAGGGCCGAGCTTTGTCCTTTTGCATGGCCATAGGCTTGCTCTCTGTGCTAGCCCCTTGGGTCAGCTGCAGGTGGGTAGGGTGGCAGAAAAACCTTCCAGGTTGAGTGTTTCAGAGCAGAACTGTGTTAGGTAATCCAGTATTGCGGCTTCCACGAAGATGGATCTTCCACAGTTTTGCTGGCCTTGTTAAAGCTTCCTAAACTAACACGTACAAAATGAAAACATGGCCTTCCCTACTTTCTCCAAGGAAAAAGGGTAGGACTTGATTCCATTTCTCACATTTCTTCCACCGACAGGCTTACATGTGATTGTTTCTATTGCTTTTAATTTTTAAAATTAGCACAGTACGTCCCCTACATACGAATGAGTTCCAAGAGCGCGTTCTAAGTCCAATTTGTTCATAAGTCCAACCAAGTTAGCCTAGGTACCCAACTAACACAATCGGCTATATAGTGCTGTACTGTAATAGGTTTATAATACTTTTCACAAAAATAATACATAAAAAACAAACACACAAAAAAAGAAAACATTTTTAATCTTACAGTGCAGTACCTTGAAAAGTATAGTAGTGCAGTACCACAGCTGGCATACAGGGGCTGGCATCGAGTGAACAGGCAAGAAGAGTTACTGACTGGAGGAGGGGAAGAGGGGGGAGATGGTAGAGCTGAAGGATCGTCAGCAAAAGGAGATGGAGGGTGAGCTGCACTTTCACTCACGCCTGACGTTGATGGCACAGGTTCTGGTTGCTTGTTGGATTCAATTCTATCCACCCTCTTGAAAAAATGATCCAGTGATGTCTGGGTAGTAGCTCTTTTTTTCTCATCATAGGTGACACGGTAGCACTGGGTTGCATTCAGAATGGCTGCTGCAACCTTTGTGTATCGTTCTACGTTTGGGTCCTGTGCCTCAAAAACTAACAGTGTCTCCTCAAATAAAGAAAATCCCCTTGCCATGTGAATCTCTTTGGTTCTTCAGTCACCACTTCCTCTCTTTTCGTTTCTTCTCTGGGCCTCCAGTTCCATCAGGTCTTCATTAGTAACCTCCTCAGGTTGCACAGCAAAAGGTTCAACGAAGTCGTTCTCTTGCAGATCTAGCTTAAAATATAGACACTGTACTACTGTATCTATACAGTATTGTACAGTAAAGCACACAACCACTCGTAGAGTGAACACACGTGACAAGGTATGCCAGATACTTGATTGGAAATGTGAACACATGTTCGCATCTTTGAAAGTTCGCAACTTGAAGGTTTGTACGTAGGGGACTTACCATACAAGTCACCTATACATCGTGTATGCGTTTCCTGTTCATGCTGCAACAAATTACCACAAATTTTAGTGGCTTAAGACAACACATCTTTATTATCTTCCAGTTCTGCAGGTCAGAAGTTCAAAATGAGTCTTAAGGGTTAAAATCAAGGTGTTGGGAAAGCTGTGTTCCTTCTGGAGCTGGAGGGGAGAATCCTTTTCTCTGCCTTTCCCAGCTGCTAGAAGCCACCTGCATTCCTTGGCTCCTGGTCCCTCCCCCATCTTCATAGTGCATCATTTCAACCTGTGCTTCCAAACTCATACCGCCTCTCTGCCTCTTACCCTCTGCCTCCCTCTTATAAGGACCCCTGTGATTACATTGAGCTCACCCAGATTAAGGAGGATAATCACCCCATCTCGAGAGGCTTAGCTTCATCATATCTCCAAAGTCCCTTTTGCCATTAAGGCAACCATTCACAAGTTCCAAGGATTAGGAAATGAACATTTTGAGGATCATTGTTCTGCCTACAACACATGGTAAAAAATAAACAAACAAACAAATAAATAGTATACAGGGCATAAAATAAAAAGTCAAATCACCCCCCCCAGATAATTTTAACTGTTCCTATTATTACTTCATCTGCTTGCTTGCTACTGAACTCTAATTAACATGCTTATATATTTCCCTGTGTGAATTATCAACTTTATAAATGTCTGCTGACTCTCTGAATTTAACACACTCCCCTCCCTTCTCTTGCCCTTCAACACTCCCTCACCCTCTAATTTAGTTACATATTAAGTAACTTTGACTTTTGGCACTGTTTACTGATTGCCCGTATGTAAGATGCAACAGTTATTGTACCTACATTTTCCTCCATTTCCCTCCTACTCCTTTATGCTGGGCTTGTCAGTGATATCATTAGTTTTTCATTTTCAAGGATTATTTTTCTGAAATTATAAGTAAGTCTTCCCTATGCTTTCTACAGATTAATTCTAACACTGAACATAAACAGCGACTCCAATATAATGATTATGAAGTTATTAACCACTGAAGAATGAAATAGGGTGATTGGACCTATAGAAAAGGAAATGCAATCCTATATCCTTGAACCTGTACTTCTTGAAGGAAAAGATTCCAAGCATCAAGGTTAAGGGAATCTTTCTTTTCCCCAACAGATACTCAAAATTGGTGCATATTTTAATTTGCCTCCCATTCTTTTTAAAAAATATTTATTTATGTATTTATTTACACTACTCCAAGTCTTAGTTGCAGCATGCAGGATCTTCGCCGTGGCATGCCATCTCTTAGTTGCAGCATGCGAACTCTTAGTTGCAGCATGCATTTGGGATCTAGTTTCCTGACTGGGGATTGAACCTGGGCCCCCTGCATTAGGAGCATGGAGTCTTAACCACTGGATCATCTGGGAAGTCCCATGCCTCCCATTCTTGCCTACATCTGCCCTATTCTCCCTCTTAGGATAAAAACACATATTATTTTCTTATGTATTCTTCCAGAGTTTCTCTGTCAATATTAATAATGTATTTTATCTCCTTTTCTTACGCGAAAGTCAGCATACTGTATACTATTCTGCACTATTACAGGGTGAATTGTGTTCCCCTCAAAAGATATGTGGAAGCCCTAACCTCCAGTACCTATAAATGGGACCTTATTTGGACATAGAATGTTGCAAGATGTAATCAAGTTAAGATTAGGTCATTAGAATGGACCCTAATCCAATATGACTGGTGTCTTATACAAAGAGGATAATTTGGACACGTAGAGAGAAGGCCACGTATAACAGAGGAAGGGACTGCAAGCCAAGCAATGCCAAGGATGCTGGCCACCACTAGAAGTTAGAAGAGGCAAGGAAGGACCCTCCCCTTGAGCCTTTAGAAGGAGCATGGCCCTGCCATGTTGATTTTGCACTTCTAGTCTCCAGAACTGTCAGACAATAAATTTCTGCTGTTATAAGCTGCCTAGTTTATGGTACTTTGATATGGTAACCCCAGTGAACTAATACATACACTTTGCTTTTTTTTTTTTCTTTAATATATCAGAGATTTTCTGAAGCAGTACTTAGAAACTTTCCTCTTGTGAAAAAATGCCACACAATATTCCATTATAAGTTACCATAAGTTATTCACCATACTCTACTGATGGACATAAGTTATTTTTAGTCTTTTGCTATTACAAACAATCTTGCAATCAGTCATCTTGTACATATGTTATTTCATAGGAGTGGAGGGAATACCCTGGCACTCCAGTTAGGACTCAGCGCCTTTACTCTGGGGAGGGGTTTGATCCCTGGTTGGGGAACTAAGATCCCACAAGCCATGCAGCCAAAAAAAAAAAAAAAAAAAAAGAATGTAGTTATATCTGTAGGGTAAATTTCCGGAAGTGGAAGTGCTGAGTTAAAGGCTGAATACATTCAGAATTGTGATATTTCTGATTGATGATCATGAGAGGTGAATATGTTTGCATTTCCACCAGCAATTTGTAAACATACTGGTTCCCCACGTTCTTGCCAAAAGAAATGTACTGTCAAACATGTATTTTTGCTAGTCATAGATTGAAAATGACATTTTGTATAGTTTAAATTCATATGTCTTTTATTATGAGATTAAACATAGTTTTATAAGAGCCTATAAGCAATTTTTTGTTTATAGTTAATATACTTAATTAAATATATTTAATATATACTAAATTAATTTAATATACAATATATCTAATGTATAGAATATATAGAAATATATTCATATTTCTGCAAAAAATCTATGTCCATTTCTCTGTTGGGCTATTAACTTTTTATTATTATTTTCTAGGTGCTTTTACCTTTTTTCCTGTGGAAAAAATTTCTATTTTTTCCCCCAAATGCCCATTTTTCTTTTGACTTTGATTTTTATATTTTTAATTGAGGAGTTTTAAATATTTATGTAGTCAATTTATCAATCTTTTCTTTTATGGCTTCTGAATTTTGAGTTTTCCTTAGGAAAAAACTCTTCCCTGCTGTAAAGTTTTCAAAGCATTTACCCATGTTTTCTTTTAGTGCTTTTATGTTTTTGCATGTAAATATTTGATCCATTTGGAATTTAACCTGGTGTATAGTGTGAGCCTTTTGTACAACTTTTCTTTTTCCAAATCTCATTTCAGTTGTCTGAATACCATTTACTGATAAGAGATTTATCTTTGTCACATACTAAATTCCCATATATATTTTGGTTAATGTCTGGACTTTCTATTCTGTTCTATTTATTTATTCATGTCTCAATACCAAAATATTTAATTTTTGTTATTTCAATAATATGTTGTAATATTTAGGACAATTCAATGTTCATATTTTTTTTTTTAATTTCAAACTGACCTTGCTCTTGCTTTTTTTTTTTTTTCTTTTAGCCATGCCACACAGCTTGGGAACTTAGTTCTCCAAACAGGGACGGAAGCCGCACCCTCGGCAGTGAAAGTGCAAGTCCTAACCACTGAACTGCCAGGGAATTCCCCTGGCTCTTACTTCCTCATTTACATATATACACTTGAGAATCTGCTTCTCCCAGAGGTCTAATACATAAACAGATGTTTTCATTTTTACTCACTACATTCTGTTTCTTTAGGACTTAGATGTTTTAATGTACTCTGTCCATTTGATGATAGAGGTATCATCACAGACCCAAACTTACTTCTCTTTTTTCCCTAGGGTGAGTGTATCCTAAGAGACTCCTTGGACTCTGACACGACCCACTTCTGCCAGTCTGCCTACATCCTCCGGTCTGAATTCTATGACTTTCACAGTTCAGGCTTGAGCTGAACCTTGATGACATGTTCATTTATGCTTTCAGTATTAGTTAGCATCTTCTCAATTATCCAGGAATACTATGAAGTAAATAAGAAATGAATAGCCCTATGAGAAGAAAAGTATGAAAGTTTTCAGAAGGAAATATTACAGTAATTAAGACAATGTGGTACTAGTGAAGACTAATGGAATAAAATATGAGACCTAGAAAAAGGCCGATTATATATGAGAACTTGGTTTGTGATAAAATGACATTTCAAATCAGATAAGGAAGTACACAGTGTTCAAAAACAGTAGTATTGGGATACAGGCTGAGCCACTTCAACAAAAGCACCAGAAATACAGCTGCTACTCCATGTGTGGTCCACACACTGTGGTCCATGATGAGGTAGGTTCTGAAACTGTGTAAGCATTTGGAAACTTTCACAGAAATTAGATCTTGCTGTCACCTGCAAATGCATGTTGGTCTCACTGAACAAAGTGTATTGTATTGTAGTATGGATGTTGAGAACACAGGCGTGGTGAAGGTCATGTGAGACCTTCCACATACTAGGCGTGGGCAGTAGGACTCTATTACAACGTGTGATATTTTAATTTCAGTTTGTCTGAGAAAATGTAATGATTTAAACATTTTTATAACATTAGTAATTATTGATAATTATAGTATTATTTAAATAATTGATAATTATTTTATTTCTTAACAAAACCTGTGTGTGTGTGTGTGTGTGTGTGTGTGTGTGTGCACCCGCGCGCACGCGAGAGCAAGTGTGTATTAAAAAGAACTTTATTGGATGTCGGGGGTTCAGATGAGGTCCATGAGGACGTTGTCCTCCGTGATGTTGGCTGCAGGCTGGGCTGGGAGTCCCGGCCCTGGGGACCCCCGGCCCTGGGGACCCCCGCTGAGCAGCATCTGACCTGACAGTGGAGCCCTCGGGGGAAACTGTGCAGGCCAGGACTGGGCGGGCAGTGGGTGCAGGACCCGGAGCCCTAGCTGGGGCTGCCCCAGGCCCTGGTGCGGTGGGGGCAGTAGTGCAGAGGCCCCTGGTGGTTGGAGGTGCTGGAGGCAAGCCTGAGGAGCACCCCAATCTAGGGCTGTGGCGTGTTGATGAGGAGGCTCCACAGTGGGGGGTTGGCCCCAGCGTTCTGGGGCCGATGGGTGGGTCCAGGAGGGCCTGCAGAGGCCCCTGCGGTACCCCGACGCTGCGGCTGCGGCACATGGAGCTGGAGCGCACGCTGCTGCTGCAGCTTCTGCCGCTGGAGTTGCTTGTGGCTGGTGATGACCTGCCGAATGCCGTTGACGAAGCCGCTCTGGCGTTAGAGGATGAGGCCCACGAAGATCTCCTTCTCCGAGGAGTACAGGAGCACCAGCACACGCACCTCGCAGGGGGCCGTGTGGGCGCAGTGCACGCAGCACTGGAAGCCTTTGCTGCTGATACCGTAGAGGTCTTTGAGGGAATCCAGGTCCTCGCTGGTGAAGTGGAACTGGACCATCCTTGAGTTCCAGAACAAAGGGCCCAGGGTGAGGAGCAGCTGCTGGGGGATAAGCTGCATGGTCAGCTTCTGGGGCCACTGCTCCGTTTTCAGGTTCTCACTGTGTGCACATAGACCTGAGAAGGCAGGGACCGAGTCAGCTTGGTGCTGGCTTCCACGGAGGCAGGTTTGGCCTTCTCCAGCCACACGAGGACGCTGCGCCAGGCCAGGAGTTTGCTGGAGGCTGACTGCTGCCCACCAAGGGCCGGAGCGCTGAACTGGGCCGGAGAAGGGCAGCTCACCCTGCCTGGGGCCACAGTGCCCACTATGAATGGTGCCCCCGGCTGCACAGGAGGGGCGGGGGCAGGCCCGGGCCGGGGGCCACCGTGGAGACCAGGTTGGGCCGGGAAGCGAGAGGTGACTTGGGAGCACCGGGAGACTCTGGGGCAGCAGAGTGGCCTGAGCCTGGCTGTAGCGGGGGACCCACTCCTGGAGCGGCTTGCTGAAGAGGGTTGATGGGCGAGAAGCCAGAGCCCAGCCCAGCCTCCTGGTTGGTGACGGCCTCCACTGCGTTCTGGGCAGCCCCCTGAGCTGCAGATTCCCGGGGACCTGGTACTGCTGGGGGACAGGGGACAGAGGCTGCTGGGGGACTGTCGAGAGCGGGGCGCCCGAGGGTGGAGCTGGAGGCAGGCGCACAGGCTGCTTTGGCTGGAGGGGACCTGGGGCCGAGCCACCCTCAACCTGAAGCAGAAGCCCCCGCGCCAGCACCATGTGCCACAGATCCTGGCTCACATCTGGTGGCGGCTGCGGTGGCTCCAGCATGGCTGGAGGAGCCGTCTTCTCGAAAGAAGCCTCAGGGCAGGCAGCTTCTGGGGAGACATGATGGAGAAGTAGATTCTTTGCTCCCCAGTCTTCCGCAAGAGTCTCCGTCGTGCACCCAGAATATTTGGTGCTCTGGACAGCCGGCAGCAGGTACAGGGGCGAGTTACAGATGAGGAGGCAGATTCGGTGTGTCTGGTCAATCTCCTCCAGTATCTTCTTGAAGTCATCGAACAGCTGCAGGGCGGTGCTGAGGCCTTCTGCCATGAAGCTGCAACTCTCGCCACCCCCACTGATGAACTTAACGCCATCGAGCCAAGTTACAAACCCATAGACTCTGCTGGTGGGAGCGTGACATTGTACATAGGACTCGGGAGCGCAGTCCACCATGTTGAACACCATGAGGCTGCACTGGGTCCCCCCATAGTCTTCCCCAAAGTCCGTATCACCAGGAGGACCACCATTAAAATATTCGATGGCAGGGAGCAGATGGTGCTTGAGGAGCTCATCGAAGTAGGGCCCCAGGCTGGCGGTGCCCCCAGTCACAAACACCATGTCAGCTACGAGGTCCCCCGCTGGGGTCAGGCCCTCCGACCTGGGGACCATGCCCTGCACGGCAGCCTCCAAGCCTGTTTTAAATTCATAGTTTAACATTATTAGCACAAGACATTTTCTAGCTTTCAAAAAATAATAATTTCAGACCTGTAGAAAGTTACAAGAGTAGTGCAAAGCACTCCTGTGTACTTTTCATGCAGATTTCCCAGTAGTTAACATTCTATCACATTTGTACTATCATTTTCTTTTTCTCGCTGTGTACACACACGACGGATAGTACTTTACAAAAATGGACAGAGCACTATGTCACTGTTCTGTATGCTCTTCTAGAACCTGGCCACTCCTCATCAGGAGGTGTGATCTGGTCCCCTTTTCTTGAATCTGCATGGTTTTGTGCCTGCTGCAACCAATAGGGTATGGCCCAAGTGAGGTTATGCAACTTCTCAGAGTAGGTCATAAAAGGATACATCTTCTGCCTGGTTATCTCTCTTGAGACACCCTAGGAACCCAAATGTCATTTTGTGCTGAATCCCAGGCCACATATAGGTTTTCTAGTCAACAGCATGAGCATCAGCTTAGCAGACAACCAGCATCAACCACCAGCCAGTAGAGTGATGATTTAGCCCCCAGGCTTCATGTCTTCCAGCTGAGGTCCCAGACATCATGGAGCAGAGATAAGCCTCCCATGCCATGTGCTGAATTCCTGAGCCATGGAATCTGTGAGTGTAATAACTTGTTGTTCTATGCCACTAATTTGGGGGGTAATTAGCTACTCAGCATAATAACCAGAATGATAACAATCTTTTTTTCTGAGTTATTGGAGAATAAATTATAGACATGTTGCCCGTTACCTCTTAATATTTCCTAAAAGCAAGGACAGTCTCCCACCTAAGCACAGGGCACCCATCAATCAGGAAATTAACATCCACAGATTCCATTCAGATGTCACTGATTGTCCCAGTGACGTCCCGTACAGGTTCAGGATCCAATCCAAGATCACATGTTGTATTTGGTTGTTTTGTCTTTTTAGTCTTTTTCAATCTGGAACCATTCCTCAGTCTTCCTTCGGCTTTTCTGGCCTTGACAATTTTGAAGAGTAGAGGCAATTTACTTTGTAAATATCCCTTAGTTTTGGTTTGTCCGCTATTTCCTCATGATTACATTCAGAGTATATAATCTTTTCAGGACTATCACAGAAGTGAGTCTATATTCTTCTTTGTGCATGATAGTAGGAAGCACACAACTGTAATATTTTTCACCTGGTTAAAATCATGTCATCCTTATTTCTTTATTGTAACATTAATAAATATTTTGTACTTAGTATTTTATATACATTTCATGTTCTTCATCAAAACTTCTCCCCACTAGTTTTAGTTTCTATAAGTAATTCTTTGCTTTAATCAGTTATTACTGTAGTGCTGGCTAAATGTAGATTTTCTAATTCCATTATTCCTTCTACATTTATTAGCTGACATTCTATTGTAAGGTGGCGTTTTCCTTTCTTATATATGTTTGTATGTATGTCTTTTTCATGTATGTCTCATGATTCCTGTTTTAATGCATTATCGTCTGTTACTGAATCGTTTCTTATTTTGATGTTCAGATTGTCCCAGATTGGGTTAATGAGATATGTGTCCTTCATTCTTTTTCACCAGCAGTCTGCTAGAGTTCTAGTTGCCACGTATCAATAGTACTGTTAATCTTTTTAATTTGTAGCCATTCTAATCTGTATATGGCTCTATTTCATTGTGGTTTTAGTTTGCGTTTCTGTGATGACTGATGAGGTTGAGCATATTTTCATGTGTTTATCAGCCATTTGCATATCTGCTTTTGTGAAGTATCTGCTCAAGTCTTTTTTTTTAATGGGGTTATTTGCCTTTTTATGATTGAGTTGTAAGGGTTCTTTCTGTATTCTGATACAATTCCTTTGTCACCTCTGTATTGTAAATGTTTTCTCCCATTGTGCAACTTGACTTTCCACTGTCTTAATGATGTCTGTCATAAAGAAAAACATTTTTTCTATGGTTTATGTTTTATGTGTCCTAAGACAGCATTGCCTGTCTCAAGGTTTTAAAGATTGTCTACTTATGTTCTCTTCTAAAAGCTTTGCAATTTTTGTTTTTTCATTTAGATTTATGATACACTTCTAATTTTTGTGATGTGTGAGGTAAGAATTAATGTTCAGTTTTTAAAAATTCAGGTGTCCAATTGTTCCATCACTATTTATAGAAAAGACTTTCCTTTCTTTATTGAATTGCCTTGGCATGTTTATGGAAAATAAACTTACCATAAATAAGTGGGTCTACTTCTGGAGTCACTTTTCTGTTCCAGCCATCTTTACATGTATTCTTTTACCAAAACCGCATTATCTTGATTTTTGTAGCTTTATAGTAAATCATGAAATCAGATAGTTTTCTCCAACTTCATTCTTTTAATTTTATTTATTTATTTATTTTCAATAAATTTATCTATCTATCTATCTATCTATCTATTTATTTATTTATTTTATTGGCTGTGTTGGGTCTTTTTTGCTGTGCGTGGGCTTTCTTTTAGTTGCCATGAGGGGGGCTACTCTTCGTTTTGGTGCTCAGGCTCCTCATTGCCGTGGCTTCTCTTGTTGCAGAGCATGGGCTCTAGGTGTGTGGGCTTCAGTAGTTTCAGCACATGGGCTCAATAGTTGTGGCTCACGGGCTCTAAAGCGCAGCCTCAATAGTTGTGGTGCATGGGCTTAGTTGCTCCGCGGCATGTGGGATCTTCCTGGAGCAGGGCTCGAACCCGTGTCCCCTGCATTGGCAGGCAGATTCTTAACCACTGTGCCACTTAGGAAGCCCTTCATTTTTTTAAAAAATGACTTTTGCTGTTCCAGGTCTATAGGAATTTCCATTACAGATTTTAGAATTAGCTTGTCAATTCTAAAAGCCTGCAGGAATTTTGATCAGAATTGCATTGAATCTACAAATCAACATGGAGAGAATTCATAATATTGAGTTTTCCAATCCAAGAACATATTATATTGCTCCATTTATTAGGTCTTCTTTAATTTCTTAGAGCAATATTTTACTCTTTTCAGCAAAGAAGTCTTGCATGTCTTTTATGTTTAATGTGCCCAGTTTTTATAACTTTTCTGTGTTGTTTGTTATTATTATATTTTTGAAATATAATTTTATTATCATGGAATCAAATAATAACACATTTGGAAATTATCTTTGTTTTTTATTCATTTCATGTTTTCTAGAGATTTAATTTTATAGTATTTTTCAAAAGTATCCTTCCATGAAAGATAGTCCTCCACCACAGATTGAGAAGCACTTGTCTATAGATACATAGTCTAGGTCTGGTCAGTGTCTTCAGTTCTCGTCATCTTCCAAGCATTCTTGGGAAGGGGGCAAGAATAGCCAAGGAAGTGCATGCCAGACTCTTCCGAAAAATGATCTGGAAGTGGCACATATCAGTCCTGCTCACAGCCCATGCCCTCCCTTTGCTGTAAGGGAGGCTAAGAAATGTAGCTTTTCCTGGCTGACATGAGTCCAGTAACAGCTGTCATTATGGAAGGAGGGAGACGTGGATTTAAATAAGAACAAAAATAAACAAATGGGACCTAATTAAACTTAAAAGGTTTGGCACAGCAAAGGAAACCTTTGCAAACAAAGTGACCAACAAGAGATTAATCTTCAAAATAGACAAACAGCTCATGCAACTCAATATCAAAAAAACAAAAAGCTGACCAAAAAAGGGCAGAAGATATATATAGACATTTCTTCAAAGAAGACATACAGATGACCAAAAAGCACATGAAAATATGCTCAACATCACTAATTATTAGAGAAATGCAAATCAAAACTACAATGAGGTATCACCTCATACAGGTCAGAATGGCCATCATCAAAAATTCTACAAACAATAAATGCTGGAGAGGGTGTGGAGCAAAGGGAATCTCCTACACGGTTGGTAGGAATGTAAATTGGTGCAAGCATTATGGAGTACAGTGTGGAGGTTCCTTAAAAAAACTGAATATATAACTACCATATGATCCAGCATCCCACTCCTGGGCATATATCTGGAGAAAACCATAATTTAAAAAGATACATGCACCCCAATATTCATTGCAGCACTATTTCCAATAACCAAGACATGGAAGCAACCTAAATGTCCATCGACAGAGGAGTGGATAAAGGAGATGTGGTACATATATACAATGTAATATTACCCAGCCATAAAAAAGAAAGAAATAATGCCATTTGCAGCAACATGGATGTACCTAGAGACTGTCATACTGAGTGAAGTAAGTCAGACAAGGACAAATATCATATGATATCACTTACATGTGGAATCTAAAAAAATGGTACAAATGAACTTATTTACAAAGCAGAAATAGAGTCACAGATATAGAAAACAAATTTATGGTTACCGGGGGGGAAAGGGAAGGGGAGGGATAAATTGGAGGATTGGGATTGACACATACACACTACTGTATATAAAATAGATAACTAAGAAGGACATACTGTATAGCACAGGGAACCCTACTCAATACTTTGTAATGATCTATATGGGAACAGAATCTAAAAAAGAGTGGATATGTGTATATGTATAACTGATTCACTTTGCTATACTCTGAAACTTACACAACATTATAAATGAACTATACTTCAGTAAAAATTAAAAAGAGAAGTGGGGTATGGATATGGCTATGGTGGGAGAACCATTAGCACTCTGTCACTGTTGATGCCTCTGGATCCCTTAATGTTAATGCTCCCCTCTCTTCTAATGCAGAGAACATACTCACACCTCCTCAAGTGAGACACCTCATCTAGTTTAATAGCTAGGATATCAAGTTGCTATGCATTCTCCTTCGTCAAGTTTAGATATCGCTTCTCATGATCTGATGACCTACTGTGGAGCAGAGTACCATGCTCCAGTTACCAATCCCAGGGGAGGACTCGGACTACATGGAGCGTATCTAAGATCCCCACTACGCCAACCAGCAGGAAAAGAAGTCCGAACTTCTTCCCACTGCATCTTGGATCAAAGTGGCCAAGGAAGACAGTGCTGGATGAAACAAAGCTTTACTTACACAGAGAGGAGACAGAATATGATTAGCTTCAATTGTGTGCCTTGGTATCCCCTGGCTAGTGGCTCGCTCCGGCAGTGACAGGGCAATTGGCCTATACACACTCTTTTGCTGCTGCAGTTGAAGGAACCCTGTCTCTCTGCTGCAGAGGAAAGACATAGCAGGGGCGTTGGCCAGCTGCCATTTGACACACATGCTTTAAACAGAGACAAAAGAGTACTCATTGTACTGAAACAAGAAAAGATATTTCCACAAAGGGCGATAAGCCCAGCACAGGCTGTGTGGGCTCTTTATCTCTTGGTAGGAAGCGTTTCAGGCCCAAGGCCCATTCTGATGCAACAAAGTGGGGCCCAAAGACTGCATGCGTGAGACAGCTTTTTGCAACACCTACAAAACAAAACCCACATTGTCTGTGTTCCCTCCCAGAGATGCAGTATGAAATGGTAGACTAGGACAAGGTCAACTACAATAAAAATCCGTATTTGGAAAGAAAAAAAAAAATGGAAACACAGCAGCCAATGGTCCCTAGCATTAATCAATTTCTGCAGGACCAGGTATGAAGATGTCCTGGCCTAGTAGTGGAGTAACTTTTAGGCCAGACTCTGGTTCTACTCTCTGAGAACTCTCTTGTCTGCTGTTCTCTCTGACCCTAAGTTCTATAATGAAATCAACACTAGAGAGTCTGGCCGCTAAAAGTCTGTGTCACATTTACAGCCTGCTTCTTGCTGGTGCAGGATATACTCAACTCCTCCTCAAGGGAGACAGCCCGAAATCTAAGAAAGTCATTGCATCTGCAGTAAAACCCAGGACCTCGGGCCAATGCAAAATCTTTTCCAGGGTGTGCTGGGGGCTTACTCATCTAGGCCAGGAGGTAGCACTCACCATCTCTCTCCAGTCTCATTGGCTAGAACTTTTCATGTGGACACACCTGCCTACAAGAGAACAGGAATTGGAAACTTCAGCTGGGTAGCTATATCCTCAGCTAGAACTCAGGAGTCCTGTTTGGAAAGATGTATCAAATAGATGAAGGATGCTCTTGAACAACTAGTCAGTCTTGGCTACACTCAGGTCATGATATGTGTCAGGTCTGTGGATTTGCCTTCTACACCACGTGAGTTCAAACATGGAACTGAGCATGTTTCCATGACAAGTATGCACACATGTGAACGCATGCATGCTTACGCAAAGCTTTTGTTGGTGGTGATAGACTACTCGCTTTGGGAAGATGGTGGAGTTTACGTAACAAAATTAAAATGATAAGAGTAGACCTTCTTGTTCTTTAAAGACCCTCAGCCATTTCATTGCATTTCTCAACTTCCCTTCTGCTTTTCTCTTTACTTGGCTCTGTCTCTACTTAAACATTTCTGTTCATTTCTATTGCCAAGTGGTTCAGCTTTTCTTGTGCTGCCTTGACCATTATTAATGCCCTGACAGTCTCACTTTCCACCCAAGTGATGTTATTAAAGAATTTTGCTAAAGGAGGACAGTTCTCCTTTGAAAGGAATTCAAGGCATGTACTAGGAATGAAATGTACAACATGAGAAACATAATTAACCCTGCTGTATGTTGTACAGGAAAGTTATTAAGAGAGTAAATCCTAAAAGTTCTCATCACAAGAAAAAAAATTTTTTTTCTATTTTTTTAATTTTGTATCTATATGAGATGATGGATGCTCACTAGACTTATTGTCATAATCATTTCATGATGTTGGTAAGTCAGACTGTTATACTGTACTCCTTAAGCTTATACAGTGCTATATGTTAATTATACCACAATAAAGCTGGAAGAAAAAGTAAATGAAAATATGACAACTGAAAAAAAATGAATTCAAGGGCTATTAAAATCATAATGTTTTTTCATCCTGCTGAGAGTTTGTGTATTGCACAGAAGAGACTGACAGGGACTAGAACCTAATAACCCTATAAGGTAGGTATTATTTTTATTATTTCCACTTCACAGATAAGGAAATTAAAGCACAGAGAGGTTAAGTTACTTGTGAAAAGCTCACACAGCTAATGATAATAACAGCAGAGTGCTTACTATAATCACAGTTCTGAATACTTTGTATATAACAATAGCTTTCATTCTCATCTTTGTGATAGATGATGACATGTTCCCCATTTACAGATGAGTAAACTGAGGCTTGGAACAGTTTAGTAAGTTGCCCAAGGTTACACAGCTAGTAAGTGGCAAAGCTGGGATTTGAATCTGGGTCTAGGTTCATGCTTGTAAAGTTTACATTCTTTGATTTTTCTTCTTTTTTTTTGTTTAAAATTTTTGTTTTGTTTTGTTTTAAAACTTTACATTCTTAAACATTCATATTCACAACCTGAGCTTGTATGACAAAGTTAATGAGTTAATCCTTTCAAACAAAGGGGTCCTGGCAGAGATTACCTTTGAGAATATCAATACCAAGGATAAGGCCTGGTGGAGGTTCTGTGATTGCAGGGTCATGCTGTGTCAGGTCTGTGGATTTGAGTTCCATTCTGGAATCTAGTTGGGTGCATCCACTCACAGCAGGGTGGAAAGACTCCTAGGAGCACAGGGTTTGAATTACAGCAACCTGAAAGCGAAGTGAGGCCCTTGCCTGGAAAGTAAACATCAGAATGCTTATTCAGAAAGCAAAGCCTGGATTTGCTGGGCTCTCTTGAGAGATGCCATCATTATCGAAGGCCTTATACCAGCTGGCTCCCTGTGCACAGCAAAGCCTAATGATGCTGACAGGTCACATAAGCTTGCACTAATGGGCTCGTGTTTTATTTATTCAGGTGCTGATTTGACATTTCCCAGCCCCGGTGAATCTATGGATTTGGAAATAACTGGGTCCTCTCTCTCTATACGGTGATGTTATCTCCCCAAATGAAGGAAATGAGAAACAGGAAAGGCCTAGATTCCCTGCAGATAGCTCTCATAGTTTACAATATGAATTCAAATGTTACAAAATGCATTAGCCAAAATTTAAAACACAAATCATTTGTGTTTAATATGATATATTGCAAAGAAATTTCTGGCAGTGAAAGTCTCTCTTTAAGCAACACTTCCACACAGTGCCAACTAAATAATGTAATAGCATCTGGACTCCTTCTAAATTGAGTATGAAATTATGTATTTCTCCCATGACACAGATGAGACCAAAAGGCAACATTTCCTAAAATAAAAAATGAAGGGTAAATTAAGCAGTGGCTAAGGAAGCCTCTCCTGTGCTTTTTTCCTTTTATTTAAAAAAATAGCTTTAAAAAATATCTATTTAAGTAAAATATACACACAGAAGAGTGAAGAAATCATGGATGTTTATTTTGACACATTTTTACACAAACCCAAATAACCACCACTGAGACCCCAAATGCAAATGTCACCATGTCCTCAGAACCTTCATGCCCTCTTTAAACCTTCCTCTTCAAAATTAATCACTATCCTGAACTCTTTTTTCAAAATTTTATTTTAAAATATAGTACAGATACATAAATGATATCAAACAATTTTATATAATACAGAATCAGTATAAGGCAAACACTTGTAACTAACACCCAAGTCAGGGGATAAAACTGGACCAACCACCCAGAACCCACCACATGCCCATCCCTCTGGAGGGAAGACAGAGGCTTACCTGTATCCAGGTAATAGAAAAATCATTTCCTTGTTTTGCTTTATGGTTTTGCCGCCCAATGTGTATCCCTAAACAATAAAGTTTAGTTTTGCCTGTCTCTAAAAAAATGTCACTTATGCCTCTTTTAATGGGAAGATTTCTCCTCTATCATTATACTTACTTGTGCATTGTATTTGTTGAAGAAACTGGGGCTTAATCTACATAGAGTTTCCTATTATGAAGTAATCTGACTCAAAATTTTGAACCTGAATATGATCAAGCCTGTAGTTCCAAAGGCCAATTTATTGGAAATGCAAAGGACAGAGGGATTTGTAAAAATACTCATGGAGATACACTCAGGAAGAATACCCAGTACAGCTTCTATAAGAAAATAATGAGAAACGCCTAATTCTTTTTGTTTTGTTTTGTTTTTTAGAAAAGCCAGTATTAAAAGTAAGAAATTGACACCCTACCATCCTTCAAAGATAGCCAAATTCTTAAAGAAGAACTCATGTATTTAAATTGCACTTTAGATTAGGGTGAAAATAATTACCTTAAAATTCCAGAAAACAGGCTGACATATTGAAGAATATATAAAATGTTTTTCAAAGTCTTTCCTAAATTAGTGTATTTTTTTTCAGAGAGATAAACTTTCTTATTTATGGGTCATTAAAAGCATTTTAGTCTTTTTATCCTGATGATCTTCGTCTCCACCTTTTTCAAGTTGCTCCTGTGTCCTTGTGATAACACTCCAGTAGTCTTTGGTACATTACCTGCTATGACAAGAGGCACTAGGCTTGTTTTGTATATTTCTTGCCCAAGTCCTGGAATTAGCTATTTCTTCAAGAAGCTTTGATTTCTTTTAATTAGAAAGTGATATTTCACGACCACACCCTGGGGGGTAGGAGTGCTCATTGCTACTGGGTAGGTCACTGTTATGCTTTGTCAGTGGACATAACTAGGAGAAATACATTAAAAAACCCTCATGAGGCCAAATTCATACTTTCAATTTAAATTCAGGACTACAAAGTTTTTATATAACTTCTTCTGTCTTAAATCTGAAACCTTTTCTTCCATACTGAGAATAATTCTCAAGGATATAGAGAATGACAGAATTAGACTATCAAATGATTACTTACTTACTTTATCCCATCTTACACACATAATAGTCCCAGGAAGGAATAGCAATACTATCAGCACCAATATAATTATAATTATTTTTGTGCATCTGTTCTCTCTGTTTTCCTCCTATTTAAAACGTAATTGTGTAGCCAAGACATGGAATCAACCTAAATGTTCATCAACAGATAATACTCAGCCAGAAAAAAGAATGAAATAAGGCCATTTGCAGCAACATGGATTGACCTAGAGATTATTATACTAAGTGAAGTAAATCAGACAAAGACAAATACCATATGATATTATTTATATGTGAAATCTAAAATATGACACAAATGAACTTATCTATGAAACAGAAACAGACACAGACATAGAAAAGAGACTTGTGGTTGCCAAGGGGGAGGGGAGGGAAGAGGAGGGAGGGATGGATTTGGAGTTTGGGATTCGCCGATAGATGCAAACTATTATATATAGGATGGATAAACAACAAGGTCCTACTGTATAGCACAGGGAACTATACTCAATAACCTGTGATAAACCGTAATGGAAAAGAATATCAAAAAGAATATGTATGTGTATAACTGAGTAACTTTGCTGTAGAGCAGAAATTAACATTATAAATCAACTAGACTTTAATAAAATAAGACAAAAAAACCCCAAAATACAAAAACAAAAAAACCGCCCACAATTGTAATGTATATAGCCATTCCTAATATCTTTTCTTCCTTATAATCCTTATCTGGTCTCAGCTCTCAGTAACTACTGTGTATTTAATGTTCAACAATGGTCTTTACATCAAGATCTCTCAGGTTATTTTGATTGTTTAAAGCTCATTCTCTAGTAGATTTCTTCAAGAAGCACTCATTAGCATAATTATTTCCCAAATTTTTGAGTATTAGTAAGAGTTTTTGTCTTTTACATTAGAAAGCTAGTTTGGCTAGATGGAAAGTTCTTTACATTTTCACATTCTTCACATTTTCACATTCTTCCACATTTTCTTTCCTTGAATATTTTAATAGGTTACTCCACCTTCTTCTAGGATAAAGCATCACTGTTGAAAAGTCTAATGACAATTAGATTTTCTTCCCCTTTTAAACAACTTGGTCTTTTGCATGGTTGTCTGAAGGATTTTTTTTCTTTAAAATGCAGTAATTTTACTAGAATAAATGGTGGTATTGGTTATTCTGAGTTTATTTCCTCAGGTACAGGGTATGATCTTTCCACACGGTGATGTTTGATTCACATGTGTGCATTTCTGTAGGTCAGTACCCAGAAGAGAGAATTGCTGAGATATGAAGTGTGCTCAGATTTATTGGATACTGCCAAAAACTTTCCAAAAGTGATGGATCACTTTAACTCCCACAACAGGGCTTCCCTGGTGGCACAGTGGTTAAGAACCTGCCTGCCAATGCAGGGGATGCAGGTTCGACCCCTGGTCCAGGAGGATCCCGCATGCCGTGGAGCAACAAAGCCTGTGAGCCACAACTACTGAGTCCACGTGCTGCAACTACTGAAGTCCGAGTGCCTAGAGCCTGAGCTCCACAACAAGGGAAGCCACCGCACTGAGAAGCCCCCATTTGCCACAACTAGAGAAAACTCATGCCCAGCAATGACTATCCAACACATTCAAGAATAAATTAATAAATAAATAAATTAAAAAAACAACAAAACAAAACTCCCACAACACTGTGTGACACGTATTTGCCCCATATTCACTTCATCTATTAGTATTTCAGTCCTTTTGGTTTTAGTTATTTTGATGGATGTGTAGGAGTAACTTATTGTGCTATTAATTTGCATTTCCTTGATGGTAAATTAAGTCTAGCACCTTTTCATATGTTCACTCAAAAGTTGAATATCTTTTAAGTGGCACTCTTATTCTTGCTTTTTCCCCCTTTTTATTGTTTTGTTTACATTTTGCCTATCAATTTGTAAGAGTTCTACATATATTCTAGGTAAGTGGCTATTATATGTATTTCAAATATCTTTTTTCACTCTGTAACTTGCTTTTCTACACACTCTTAATAGTGTCTTTGGTGAACAGAATCTTTCTTTCTTTTTTTTGGCTGCTTTAGGTCTTTGTTGCTGCATGCCTGCTTTCTCTGGTTGTGGCGAACAGGGACTACTGTATGTTGCATTGCAGGGCCTTCTCATTGCAGTGGCTTCTCTTGTTGTGGAGCACGGGCTCTAGGCATGTGGGCTTCAGTAGTTGTAGCACGTGGGCTTAGTAGTTGCGGCGCAAGGGCTTAGCTGCTCTGCAGCATGTGGGATCTTCCTGGACCAGGGATCGAACCTGTGTCCCCTGCATTGGCAGGTGGATTCTTAATCACTGTGCCACCAGTGAAGTCCTTGAACAGATTCTT
Source organism: Hippopotamus amphibius kiboko (assembly GCF_030028045.1). Taxonomy (NCBI): domain Eukaryota; kingdom Metazoa; phylum Chordata; class Mammalia; order Artiodactyla; family Hippopotamidae; genus Hippopotamus; species Hippopotamus amphibius. The sequence continues at coordinate 57,961,244 of NC_080187.1, forward strand.
TAATTTTAATGTACAGCTGACCCTTGAACAATGTGAGGGTTCAGTGCGCTGACCCGCTGAGAAGTTGAACATCCACTTATAGTTATAGTTATAGTTTTATAGTTATCGTTATAGTTGGTCCTCCCTATCTATAGTTCTGCACCCATGGGTTTAACCAACTGTGGATCATGTAGTACTATATTTACTATTGACAAAAATCCACGTATAAGTGGACCTGTGCAGTTCAAACCTGTGCTATATGGGCATTCCCTGGCAGTCCAGTGGTTAAGACTGTGCGCTTTCATTGCTGAGGGTGCAAGTTCAATCCCTGATTGGGGAATTAAGATCCCATAAGCCGCACCTGTGGCCAAAAACCAAAAACAAACCTGTGCTGTTCAGGGGTCAATTATAGTTGAACTTATCAAAATTTTCTTCTGTGGTTTGTGTAGATACCTGTGTGTGTCTTGTTAAAGAAATATTTGACTACCCAAGATAGTAAAAAACTATGTTTTTTTGTAATAGTGTTATTGTTATGTTTGACAACTGGATTAACAATCAACTAGAAAGCACTTCTGGAATGGCAAAGTAAAGACCTCTGAAAACCCACTCTTCTATACAGGCAATGAGAACACTGGAACAACAACAACAACAATAAAAAACCTATGAAAGGTGCCCACTGGCATCAGTGTTCTCATCTTGGTGGTCGGGCTCCCATCGGCAGCTCCCATGTCCCACATTGACATGGCTGCTGCCAATGTCTACGTCCCCAGGGTGAGTGGCAGTTGCCTCTTGCCTCTCTGGGAGACTCTCCAAGACCAGCAGTTTTCAGCACAGACAGGCTCAACTGGATGGTTCTCACTTGGAGGTCTTTCACACAGCTGTAGGTACGTGGCTTTAGAACCCAGAGCCTTAATTCAACTTATGATCCCTGAAATCTCAAGGTGGATGACCTTGCATCTGAGTCGCATCAAATGTTTTGTGGCAGCACCCACTGTTCCAAACAGCACATGAGCTGAAAGGGGGTTGCTGTCAAATCCTGGAGAGTGAAGACAGGGAACACACAGGGAAAGAAAATACCTTTAAGAAAGAAATAAAAGGGGACTATTTCTCCCAGATCCTTCTACCTCTGAGGGAGAAATTACAGAAGTAATTCTCATACAACATTAAATTCTTGTTCAGAATATCTCATAAACTCTTCCCCCTCCCCCCAAACCCCCCCCAAAAAACCAAACAAAACCAAACAAAACCACAACCCATGAAGTAGGATGACATTGAAAATGCTGAAAGTAAAAGACTGTCAACCAAGAATTCTATATCCAGCAAAACTATGCTTCAAAAATAAAAGTGAAATTAAGACATCCTCCGATAAACAAAAAATGAAAGAATTAAGCACTAGCAGATATGCCTTAAAAGAAATAATTAAAAAGTCCTTTAGGTTGAAGTGAAAGGAAACTAGCTAGCAACTCAAAGCTGCACAAAGAAATAAAAAGCACCAGCAAAGATAACTATATATGTAAATATAAAAGACAGTAGAAATATATTTTCTTTGTAATGATTATCTTCTACATGACTTAAAATATGATATAAAGCAATAGTTATAAAACTGTGTTGATGAGGTTATAATGCATAAAGATTTAATTTATATGGCAAAAAAAGGGAGGGGAAGGGAGTGGTGCCATATAGGAGTAAACAATTAGTATAAGATTGACATTGTTAGCATTAATTCAAACTAGGTTGTTATAAACATGTTACTTACCATCTAGGAAAGTTGCTAAGGAAATAACTCAAAACTATATAGTAAAAGAAACAAGTGAATTAAAATGGTAACTAGAGAATATCCACTTAATATAAGAGGGACTATATTAAATATCCTGCAGTAAACCATAATGGCAAGGAATAAGAAAAAGAATCCATTATCTATCTGTATTTATATGTATAACTGAATCAATTTGCTGTACAGTAGACATTAACACAACACTGTAAATCAACTATACTTCAATAAAATAAATTTAAAAATACAAGAGGGAAATAATGGAGGAATTGAGGGACAAAAAAAGACAAGGCATGTAGAAAACAAATAGTAAAATGGTAAACGTAAACCCTCCCTTAGAAGTAATTACACTAAATGTAAATCAGTTAAACACTCTGTTAAAAGTTGAACTGGAGCATATTAAAATTTTAAAGAGTTCATTTGAACAAAAATCAGTTTGAACCAGGCAGCACCAAACTGGAAGTGGTTAGAAGCATTTCACCGATAGGAGCTAAGGAAAGACTTTTATAGAGAAAAGGCAGAAGCAAAGCAAGGAAATTATTTGATTGGCTATAGCTTCAGTGTTTGACTTATTTGGAAAAGCCTGGTTGGCTGCTTGTGATTGGTTGTCCTCAGATTTCAATTTCTTAATCTTGAGGTATTTACAAAGTTAGATTTTGGTTTGCTTATGCAGGCTGCTAAGGTATTAGACCTGTTTAATAGCCTCTTTGTTTAACTGGTTGTTTTGAAGTGATATTTAAAAACTTCTCAACAAAGAAAAGCCCAGGATGTAATGACTTCGCTGGAGAATTGTACCAAATACTTAGAGAATTAATACCAATTCTCCTCAAACTCTTCCAAAGAACGAAAGATGGGGGAACATTTCCAAACTCATTTTATGAAGCCAGTACTATTCTGATACCAAAGCCAGACAAAACAATACAAGAAAACTAGAGGCTAATATCTGTAGTAAATATAGATGCAAAAATTCTCAACAAAACATTAGCAAACTGAACTCAACGGTGCATTAAAAGGATCATGCACCATGACCAAGTAGGATTTACACCTGAAATTCAGGGATAGTTCAACACACAGAAATCAATCAATGTAATACATGACTCTGATTGATAAAACAGAATGAAAGACAAAAACCACGATTATCTCAGTCGCTGTAGAAAGAGAACTTGACAAAATTTAACACCCTTTTATGATAAAAATGCTCAACAAACTAGGAACGGAAGAAAAACTACCTCAACATACAAAGCCCGCAGATAACATGATACTCAATAGTGAAAGACTAAAAGCTTTCCTCTAATATCAGGAACAAGGCAAAAAATCTCACTCTCACCACTATTAAACATAGCACTGAAATCTCTAGCAAGAATAATTAGATAAGAACAAGTAATAAAAGCATTCAAACTGGAAAAGAAGCAAAATTATTTCTGTTTGCAGATGACATGGTCATATGTGTAGAAAACTCTAAAGATTCCACAAAAAACCTGTTACAATTAATAAACATTTTCTACAAAGTTACAGGATAAAAAACAATCAATACACAAAGTGAGTTGCATTTCTATACACTAACAATGACCATCTGAAAAAGGAAATTAAAAAAAACCCCATTCCATTTACTATAGCATTAAAAAAGGTAAAATACTAGAATAAACTTAACAAAGGATGTAAAAGACTTGTGGTCTGAAAACTAAAAAACATCGCTAAAATTTGCTAAAGTTTGAAAATTAAATTGAGAATAGGTACATGAAAGGAAATAATATAAATTAGAGTGGAAATAAATGAAGTAGAGAATAGAAAAGCAATCAAGTCAACGAAACAGAAGCTGTTTTTTTAAAAGAACAGCAAAGTTGATGATCTTTTGGCTGCACTGAGCAAGAAAGAGAAAAGACTCAAATTACTAATTTCTGAAATAAAAGTAGCATTGTTACTATTGACCTTACAGGAATGAAAAAGAATATAAAAGGATTCTGTGAACAAAAGTATGAAGACAATTTAGCCTAAATGAAAGGGAAATTCCTAGAAAGACACAAACTACCGAAACTAACCCAAGAGGAAATAGAAAATCTGAATAGACCTATAACAAGTAAAGAGATAGACATAGTAAAAGCCAGGTCTGTGGATGTCAGATTGAAACAGCACCATCTATTAGACACATTGCCTTTCCCCCACTGCTCTGAAGTGACATCTCTGTCATAAACCAAGGATCCACATATATGTTGTTCTGTTTCTGGGTTCTCTCTTCTGTTCCATCAGTCTATGTCTTTCTTTTACCAATAACACAGGCTTATTTTATGTGGCTTTATAATAAGTCCAGCAGCATAAGTTATCCAATGTTGGATTTTCTTCATTGTTTAAATTTAAATTCTATTTTGTTTCATGTATTTATTTATTTATTGGCTGTGTTGGGTCTTTGCTGCTGAACATGGGCTTTCTCTAGTTGCAGTTAGTGGGGGCTACTCTTCATTGTGGTGTGCAGGCATCTCATTGTGGTGGCTTCTCTTGTTGCAGAGCACAGGCTCAGTAGTTGTGGCACATGGGCTTAGGTGCTCCGTGGCATGTGGAATCTTCCTGTTTCAAGGAAAGGACCCGTGTCCCCTGCATTGGCAGGCGGATTCTTAACCACTGCGCCACCAAGGAAGCCCTTAAATTCTATTTTAGAATCAGCTTTTCAGCTTGCCCAAAGATTGTAATTGTTTTAAGCTCATGGATCAATTTTGGGGAGAATTAACGTGTTTATACTTTAAGGTGTTGGCAGGTTAATTTCTTCTGAGGCCTCTCTCCTAGAGTTGCAGATTGGCTTCCTTCTTACTGTGTCTTCACATAGTCTTTTGTCTGTATACACACTATCCCCTCTGGTGTCTCTCTATGTACGAAGTTCCTCTTCTTAAAAGGACACCCGTCTGATTGCATCAGGACCCACTCTATTGGCCTTATATTAACTTAGTCACTTTTTCAAAGGCTCTGTCTCCAAATGCAGTCACATTCTTAGGTACTAGGAGTTAGAGTTTCAACATATGAATTTTGAGAGAGACACAATTCAGTCTGTAACATTCTGCCCTCTGACCCCCCAAATCTGTCCTTCTCACATGCAAAATACATTCACTCCTATACCAACAGCCTGAAAGTCTTAACTCATTCCAGCATCAACTCTAAGTCACAATTCTCATCCAAATGTCATCTAAATTAGTGTCAATGAGAGCCAAAGTCAGATTCACCCTGAAGCAAAATTCTACCTATGAAGCTGTGAAACCAGACAAGTTATCTGCTTGCAAAATGCAGTAGTAGTGGGACAGGCATAGGATAAACATTCCCATTCCAAAATGGAAAAATCAGCAAAGAAAATGGGGCCACATGTCCCAAGAAAGTCCAAAATCTAGCAGAGCAAATGTCATAAGACTTTAAAGCTCAAGAATAATACTCTTTGGCTTCATGCTCTGCCCTCTGGGCCCACTGGCGTGATGGCTCCACATTCCCAGCCCACTGGGATGGCAACGTTGCCCCAGTGGCCTTGGGCAACAGCCACATGCACAGGGCCATAGGCTGGGGCAGCCTGGCCTGCTGAAATAGAGGAAGTGGTCTTGCTGTCTGGAACTGAGGAGGAGATAACCCTGCCTTAGGGATTGTTCTTTCCTTTTCTTGTAGGATAACGCATGTTGGCAGCTGGATAGCTCTATTATACCCCCTCCCCCCCACCTTTTTTTTCTGTTGAAGAAGAGCTTGTTCATATATTTTTTTCTCCTCCCTTCCTTTCCTTCCTTCCTTCCTTCCTTCCTTCCTTCCTTCCTCCCTCCCTCCCTCTCTCTTTCTTTTTCTTTCTTTCTTTTCTTCTTTCTTCCTTCCTTTCTTTCTTTCTTTCTTTCTTTCTTTCTTTCTTTCTTTCTTTCTTTCTTTCTTTCTTTCTTTCTTTCTCTTTCTTTCTTTTGAGCTTGTTCATATATTTTTAAATGGATGCTGGTAGGCATCAAATATTTAGGGTATTTGGAGTCCATCAGATACATTTAAGAATGATGCAATGGTTGTAGTTTAAAATGTCAAAATTTACAATAAGTCAGAAATTATATCATCTAAAAGTATTTAAGTTTATGATGGGAAATTTAGATACCAACTTAGAAATGAACAAGGGGGTACATTGTTCTTTAAAATTCTTTCATGGTCCATTTAAAAAACTGTCTGAAGGGACTTCCCTGGTGGTGCAGTGGTTAAGAATCTGCCTCCCAATGCAGGGGACAGGGATTTGATCCCTGGTCAGGAAACTAAGATCCCACATACCGCATGGCAACTAAAGAGCCCATGTCCACAACTACTGAGCCCACGTGCTGCAACTAAGACCTGACGCAGCCAAAAATAAATAAATAAATAAATAAATAAATAAATATTTAAAAAAAAAGTCTGAAGAACACTAGCCTATATGGTATACTGTGGAGATGGGGCTCAAAGTCAGAACAGAAGCTGCTAGAAATGAACTTCAATCCTCCACCCCAAAGTATTTCCTGCCCAGTTCTCCTGAATACCTGAAATTACCCACCATCAGAATCTTAATACTTCAAATTCAAACACTGGTTTCCCAGAATTTTTGTTGTGTAGTGTCTCCAGACAAATATCACTCAGAGGGCAAAATCACCCCAGATGAAAATCACTGGATTTGAAGTTTATCACTTTTATTGATCTTTGCAAAATATTAATTTATGGCTCCATTGATTTAGATCAAATTATTTTGTTTTCCGCATCTCTACTTAATATGCGCATTCTTTCCTCTAATTTTTTGAACATGTGGAAAACTACTATAATAGCTGTTCTCCTGTCCTTGTCTGCTAATTGAAACATCTGTATCAATTCTGCGTGGGTTTAGTTGATTCATTTGCCTCCTCAACATGGGTCATATTTTCCTGTTTCTTTGCCTCCTTAGTAAATTTTGACAGGAAACCAATGTTGTGATGCTACCTCATTTCATGCTGGATATATGTGTATTCCTATAAAAATCCTTGAACTTTCTTCTGGTACACAGTTAAGTTACAAGGACACAGTTTGATTCTTTGGTTCTTGCTTTTAAGATTTATTAGGTAGGACCAGAGTGGTGTTTAATCTGGAGCTAGTTATTTTCCACCATGGAAGCAAGATTCTTCAGAGCGCTCTACTTAAAGCCCCATGAATTATGAGGTTTTCCTGACTGGCTCTTAGGAACAAGCACTGTTTTGAGCCTTAAGTGAACTCTGTGTACTGTTCCCTTTAATCCTTTCAGGTCATTCTGTCCTCAGCCTGGGATAGTTTTCTCACATGTTTATGCTGAGTTTTACTCTGCTGGGGTTCCTCTGCGACTGTTCCCCCCTCTCTGGTACTCTGCCCCATGAACTCTAGCCACCTTGGACTCTATCTTCTACCTTCTAATTTCTGAGAGTCTTCCATGGTCTGCCCAGGATTCCCCACCCTGTACTGCGGACTGGGAATTCTTCCGAGGGGATAAACTAGTCAATTACAGCGCTCATCTTGTTTGTCTTTCATCTCTCAGGGGTCACTGTTCTTTGTTGCCTGATGTCCAAATGTATTCAAAACTTTGTTTTATGTACTTTGCCAACAATTAAAAGTTGTTTCAGTTGGGAGGTAAATCTAGTCCCTTTTACTCCATCTTAGAAATATAAGGCTATGTAAATATATTTTAAAACTGAAAAAAAAGTATGTTCTTAGAACAATATAACTTACCAAATTCAGCTAAGCAACTGGGAAACATGAAGAGATATATAGCTACTAAATAAATTGATATATAGCTACTAAATAAATCTGTGCATAAAGTAATATCAGGATCAGATAGTTTTATAGGCAATATTTATAAATTATTCAAGGAGCAGATAATTCTAGTCTTATATAAAATGTTCTAGAGAATAAAAAATGAAGGAATGTTCTCTGCTTTATTTTATTATACTAATATAACTTTAACACCAAAACCATTCAAAGATAAAATGAGAAAAGAAATTTGTAGGCCAATCTTGCTATGAACTCAGATATACAAATTCTAAATCTATCAAGGTATATATTTTTAAATATGAAATTAATATTTTAATCATTCTTCTGCTTCATATTCTTCAATGGTTTGTCATCACATTTAGAATAAAATCTTGATTCCTTACCATGGCTCACCAGGCTCCACGTACTTTGCTCCCTACCCCTCTTCCCCACTCTTCCTTCTCTTTAATTATAGTGTCCTTCTTACACATCTAGTTCTTTCACAATTCTGGGATCTAATAGTTACTCTTCCCCAATCCCAACCGGCTTCGCTGCCTAGATCTTCATAAGGTATGCTCCTAACACCATTTTGATTTAAGTTCAAATATCACCTCTTTAGAAATTTCTTTCCTGTCTACCTTATCTCAAACATTCTCCATTTCTGTAGTCCTTCTGTCCCATATCTTCTTTCTTTATTTTCTTCAAGGTACTTACTACTATGTGACAAATATTTTCATTCATTTCTCTCTCTTAGTCTTACTAGTATATAGATACTCCAAGAGAAAAGGGACTTGTTCATCACTATATTCCTAGCATCTAGAACTATAGTTGATTCATAGTTTCAATAAAATTTAGGTTGAATTAATGGATATTATACCTTCCAAATATTTGTTTTAAGCTTAAATATTGTAATGCTATATTTTTTCCTCTACTTAAAGGAATTAATATTTTGGGATATTGTTGTAGCATAAGTTGGTTAACTGGAAGATTTAATTACAACTTACAGTAAACTCTCATTTGTTAGCATTAATTAGGGTAAACTATTCTCCTTAATTATTTTATGAAATTTTTCAAACACATGCAAAGTGGAGAGAATAATAAGCCACATACATCCATTACGTATTTTAAATAATTATTGTGTTTTTGCCCCATTGGCTTAATCTATTTCCCTCTTCTCCTGAAGTATTCTAAAGGTACTTATATACCATGGTCATTCTTCCCCCTATAGTTCAATGAATCTACAAATATGGATATTTTCTTACCTAACTACAATGACATTATTCACATATAGCATAATCAATAGTAATTATTTGGCTCCTTCTGATACGCAGACCATAATCAGATGTCTTCAATTGTTTCAAAAGTATTTTTACACTTGGTTCATCTGAATTAGGATCCAAAAAGAAGTCTACACATATTTTGTTGTTCAGTGTTATTAAGTTAAAAAAAATATCTAAAACAATCTCCCATCATTTTTTTTCCATGGTATTTACTTGTTTCAGCAGTTGGGTCAGTTGTCCTCTAGAAAGTCCCATAGCCTGGGTTTGTCTCTTTTTCCTGGAGGTGCCATGTTACTGTTCCTCTGTCTCTTGTATTCCCTGTAAATAGAAGTTAGCTCTAGAGCTGGATTAGGCTCAACTTCTGCTTTCTTGGCCAGAAGACTTCATAGGTGATGCTGTGTGTTTTGTATTACATCACAGCAGGAGGCACACAAATGTCTGCTGTTCCACCATGGATGATAGTTTGATAGCATCTTTGTAAGTTTCCCATCAATTTCTCCTCTAATAGTTTCCTCCATTGATGATGTTTGACTGAATCAAATATTTCACTAGGGGTTGCAAAATGATGATTTAAAAATTATTATATTTCCTCATTCATTAGCTTGGTGTTTTTGAAAAGAAAGATGTTTCCTTATCAACTAAAGCAATTTGGTTATCCTGCAATTAGTATAATGGATGAATCTGTGTATTTTATTTGCCAATCTTCGGAATAAGAAGTCCATGCCTTAGTTTTCCTACTTGTGTCTCAAGCATCAGGTTTTTGTTCTTGTTGTTGTCCTAGTTTAACTTTTCTTTTTTTTTTTCCTTTTTATCATGAAGAACTATGAATATTTAAAAAATAAGTTCAATGTGTTTAAATCAATTGCTTTCAGTAACTTTTTTGATGCACATATTATTCCATTCTTAACCTAAAGGAGTCACTCATGCTGGTTTGGGTGCCCTTTGACGATGACCCTTTTGTCTTATCACTTTTATCTTTAAAAGCTCCCTTGGTTTTTGTCATGAAAAACCTTTCTGAACTTGAGGAAAGTTTGAGGGATAGATTTTTCATGAAGTTTCTTCCTTCCAAGTACACATGGAAATTTGGACTGAGAACAAAATGTTGCCAAGAAGATGTCCCTCTGGATTTCTTGTAGTGACTCATTTGCACAGCAGTAAATGCATTAATATTTTCAATCTTCTTTCTTTTGTGTTCAGTGTTTTATTCAGCAGATATTTATTGAATGCTTAATACATTCTACGCACTGTTCTACTTTCTGAATAAACAACAGTAACCAATCAAATCAGTGTTCCTGTTGATGTGAAATTTAAATTCTGGTAGGAGAGATATGAAACAAACAATATAAATAAATGAGGATATTATGTTTTATAGTGACAAATGCTAAGAAAAAAAGCGGAGAGGAGAGACAGAAAGTATGTGTATATGTATGAGGGCTGGTGAAGGGGTGCTGAAAGTTTTAGACAGTGTGGCCAGGGCAGGCTTCATTGGGAAAGTGATATTTGGGTAGAGAACTGAAGGAAATGAAGGAGCAAACCACTTGAAAACTCAGGAAGAAAGCATTTAGGCATAGTAACATGTGCAGAGGTTCTACAGTGGGAACATGCCCAGTGTCTCCAAGGACTGGCAAGGCCAGGGTGGCTGAAACACATGATGCAAAAGGAAGGAGGATAAGTGGTCAAGAGTCGATGGTGGGGACAGATCATGAAAGGCCTTTGGGGTGGTCACGAGAGTATGTCTTGCTGACCTCCAACTATATTGTCAGCTAAGGGCCCCAGAGGCTACATGCTGAAAACCACTGACACTTCCTAGAGCTGCTTCCTTAGACAGCCAATACCCCTTATTCTAGGAGAAAACGTGGACTCCTGTAATGGTGGACATTGGCCAATGGACCTGTCAAAAACTTCTTTAAACTGAACTGAGGTGTAGGATGCTTCCATTCAATCTTCCTTCCCTTTCGCCTTTCCTTAGAGTCAGACTTGCTTCCTGGTCTGATGGGTCTCTAAAATCCCTCTGGTTCTCTCCCCATTATCTCTCACAGACATTTCTCCTAACAAAATTTTGCACTTTTTTCAAGATTATTTTTTATTGTGGGCAATATACAAATAATAACATTTAACAGTTTAGTCATTTTTAAGTATTCAATTCAGTGGCATCAACTATATTCACCTAGTTATGCAACCATCACCACTATCCATCTCCAGAACTTTTATCATCTATGCAAACAGAAATTACACAGATGTTAAATAATGCCCTATTCTCCACTCCCCCCAGGTACTGCCAATCACTATTCTACTTTCTATCACTATGAATTTGACAACTCTAGGTACCTCACATGAGAGTAATTATAAAGTATTTGTCCTTTTGTGAGTGGCTTATTTCACTTAACATAATGTCTTCAAGGTTTATCCATGTTGTAGCATGTATAAGAATTTCATTATTTTCTAAGGGTTGAATAAAATTCCATTGTGTATATATAGCACATTTTGTTTACCCGTTTACCCACTGATGGATACTTGGGTTTCTTCCACCTTTTGGCTATTGTGAAAAATGCTGCTATAAACATGGGTGTATGATCTGTTCAAGTGAATATCTGTTCAAGTCCCTGCCTTGAATTCTTTTCAGTATATACCTAAGAATGAAATTGCTGGATTACATGATAAGTCTATTTTTATGTCTTGAGGAACAACCAAACTTTTCCATAAGGATTGTAGCATTTTACACTTTAACCAGTAGCACATAAGCGTCCCAGTTTCTTGGCATCCTCATCAACATCTGTTATTTTCAGTTCTGTTTTAGGTTTTTTTATATAATAGTTATCTTCATGGGTGCAAATTAATATCTCATTGTGATTTTTATTTCTATTTCCCTATGATTAGAGATGTTGAGAATCTTTTCAGGAGTTTATTGGAAATCTATATATCTTCTTTGGATAAGTGCTTATTCAAGTATTTTGTCCATTTTTTGATAGAACTTTTTTGTTGTTGCTGTGTTGTAGGAGTTCTTTACATATTGTCGGTATTAATCCCTCATCAGATATATTATTTTCAAATATCTTCTTCCTTTCCATGGATTGGTTTCCTTTTCATTCTGTTGACAGGGTCTTTTGATGCATGAAAATTTTCATTTTGATGAAGTCAAATTCATTTATTTTTTCTTATCTATGCTTTTTGTATCACATTTGTGAAATCATTGCCAAAACCGATGTCATGAATCTTTCCCTCTATATTTTCTTCTGAGTTGTATAGTTTTAGGTTTTACATTTGGATCTTTAACCCATTCTGGGTTATTTTTTGTATATGGTGTAAGGTAAGGGTTCAACTTCTTTTTTTTGCATATGTATACCCCATTTCCCCAACAACACCATTTGTTGAAAAGACTGCCCTCTCCCCATTTACTAATCTTGACACCCTTATCAAAAATTATTTGATCTGATACAGTGAGGGTCTGTTTCTGGACTCTATTCTATTCCTTTGGTTTACAAGTCTGTCTTTATGACAGAACCACACTGTTTTGATTACTGTAGCTTTGTAATAAGTTTTGAAATCAGGAAATGTGAGATCTCCAACTTCGTTTTTCTTTTTCTAGGTTGTTTTGGCTATTCAGGGTCAGTTGAAATTTCACATGAAGTTTAGGATGGATTTTTCTATTTGTGCAAAAACATCATTGAGATTTTGATAGGGTTTACATTGAATGCAGATCGCATTAAGTGGTATTGACAATAATATTAAGTCTTCCAATCCATGAAAATGGGATGTCTTTGCATTTATTGGTGCTTCCTTTAATTTTTTTGGGCAACATTTTGTAGTTTCAGTACACAAGTCTTTCACCTTGTATTATTCTATATAGAGATAGATAGATACAGAAATTGGCTCACACATTTATGGAGGCGGGCGAGTCCCAAGGTCTGCAGAGGAGTTAGCAAGCTGGAGACTCAGGAGAGCCAGTGGCTTAGTTCTTGTTTAAATCCCAAAGTTTAAGAACCAGGATTGAAGATGGTGTAGTCCAGTCCAAAAACTGTAGGCCTGAGACTGGGGAACAGCAGATGTTTCAGTTTGAATCTGGAGGAAGGAAAAAAAGCCAATGTCTCAGTCTGAAGGAAGCAGGAAGAATTCTTTCTTACTTGGGGGACAGTCAGCCTTTTTGTTCTATTCAGGCCTTCAACTGATTGGATGAGACCCACCTACATTAGGGAAGGCAGTCTGTTTTACTCAATCCACTGATTCAAATGTTAATCTCATCCAGAAACACCACCATAGACACACACTCAGAATCAGGTTTGACCACATATCGGGCTTCCTGTAACCCACTCAAGTTGACACAGAAAATTAACCATCACAGTATATATATATGTGTGTGTGTGTGTGTGTCTATACATTTCTTACAATTAATGTAAGGGTTATCTGGAATACTTTTCTAGAGCGCATGACTTGCTCTGAAAGAAGGGCTTGCAATGTGAAGTGGGTTCACATAGCTGAATGCCTTTATGAATTGGGATATAGAGAAATGATAATGCACATACAGCAAGATCTAACCTCCAGAGTTACCTTCTCATTTAATTGTTCTATATCAAATGATCAGATTAACCACAGATAATAGATTTCTAAATAATCTAAATTCCATTTCAAACATATTTGCACATAATAACTTTTCCTTAGCATAGAGTTGTGATCTGTAATATGGCACATAGAAGGATTTAAGCAAGAAATAAATAGTGGTCAATTGGGGATCTGGGTGCATGCCCCACTGTGGATCTTTTGGGGGTAGGAATATTGTTTAGGTTTGTGACAGCCAAGTGGAAAACTGCAGTAGACCTCTAATCTAGAGATTATTCTTCCTGTTTTACAAATGAGAAATCAAGTTGTATAAATTTTCCTAAGGCTATTCTACAAGTCAAGACAGAGGCAAGGATATAATTTAGCAGGTTGGACAAACACTCCACTGCAATTCATATTCTTTCCAGGCTCTGATTTAATGACTTTGACCTTATGTTCGGTGAAAAATCCTGGCTTAGCAAATAACATTGTAGAAACCATTTCATGATGCCAATTAAAAAGTTTTTCCTGGCCTTTTTGTCCTCCTTCTTTTCTTAATATAACTTCCACACCAATTGCCTTAAAGAAGTTCATTCATGTTGTATGTAGCTGCTCCAGGTGTTACACAGCTGTCAAAACTTAGAAGCTACAAGCTCTCAGGGAGCATACTGTGGCTCGCTCTCTGCTGAGAAACAGCTAAAACCAAGATGCCTACATTCAGAGTTTCATCAATAACATGTTTTTTTTTCTCTTTTTTCTGATTATGAAAGGAATATACAGTCATTGTAAAAAATGACAAAAGCAAAGATAAGATAATAAAAATTACTTGTAATCCCCAAAACAGATACCACTCTTAAAATTTTCCAGTCTTTTACTCTATGCTTATTGTAAATATTCATTGGCAAAATAGGTATACACACACACGTGCACACACACTACAATAATGCGCTGTACTCTGTGGACTCATTTTTTTTTTTTTTGCTATGGACTAATTCATTATTAAAAATAAATTTAAATAGATATGCAATGAGCATTTCAGAAAACTGAATTATCATAATAATCTACTAAAGTTTTCTAACATTTCTTTGTAATTTTCTTTGTAATGTAGCCAATATACTGTATAACTTTTGGGTTTTGACAGAAAACAGATTTATCTTTATTATCTGCCAAAGTATAGATTTTATACAGTGGTAATCATGCCTTCACTCATTCAAAAAATGTTAACTGCCCATGAGGTGTGTGCAAGACAAAGTGAAAATGGAGCAGATTGAAATTTTCTTCAGGATCAATTAACTAGTCTAATACTCAGTATCAATGATCTTTCTTTTTTATTTTTAGTGACATGTAACACACTTTAACTCAAAGTGTTTGCTATGCAAGCTTTGGTCTTTCTATTGAGATATAACTGATGTATAACATTGATTAGTTTTGGGCATACACCATAATGATTTGATACACGTATATACTGAAAAATGATTACCATTTCGTTAACATCCATCACCACAAATAGTTTGTGTGTGTGTGTGATGAGAACTTTTAAGATCTACTCTCTTAGCATCTTTCAAATATACAATATAATTATGTCAACTGTAGTCACCATGCTGTACACTATAATCCCCAGGATTTATTTACCTTACAATTGGAAATTGGCTCCTTCTGATCACCGTCAGCCATGTTGCCTCCCAGCCCTGCCCCCCAATCTCTAGCAACCACCAATCTGTTTTCTGTAGCTGTAAGTTCAATTTTCTTTTTAAGATTCCACATATAAGTAAGATCATACATATACTTATTGTTTAACAAACTCCACACTAGAATGTAAGCTGCCTGAGACAGGGAAATTTTCTATTTTATTCACTATAATTCTTTGTGTCCTTGGTCAATGATTGGCATTTAGTAGATGCCCAATAAATGTTTATTGAATGGATAAATTAATGAATAAAACTTGTTTTTACTTAATATAATGTTCACAGTCCACCATACCATTAATTATTCTATTACAACTTTTAAAAAGTTTTTAAGGTACAATTTGCTTACAGAAAACTGTATATATTTTAAGCATACATCTCAATAAATGTTTACATATTTGTCAGCATGTAGACTGTTCCATCAGCACACAGGTTTCTGTGGGGCCTTTCCTTTTCAATATTTCCCCTCAGGTACCTCTAATCTGACTTTTATCACCATAGATTATTTTTTGCCTTTTCTTGAACTTTGCATAAATGGAATAATTTTTTTTTATAGTACTCTTTTGGATCTGTCTCTTTTCATTTAACATAATTTTATTAAAAGATTCATCCACTTATCAATGGTTCACTCCTTTTTGTTGTTGTTATGTAGTATTTTGCTATATAAATACACCATAATTTATCCATTCTCCTGTTGACAGATACTTGGGTTACTTCCGTTGGGTGCCTATTATGAATAAAGCGGCTGTGAACATTCTTGTATAAATCTCTTTGTGGCCAGATGTTTTCATTTCTCTTGAGTACCCAGACATGCATCATAGGGTGGGTGTATGTTTAGTTTTAGTAGCCAAATTATTTTTCCAAGGTTGAAGCAATTGATACTCCCACCAGGGGTGTATGAGAGTCCCTTTCTTCCACATCCTCACTAACGGTGGGCATTCTTGGTCTTTTAAATTTGGCCATTCTGGTGGGTATTTGCTGGTATCACTATGGTTTTAACGTGTATGTACCTGATGAGTAATGATGTCGAACATCTTTCATATGCTTACCAGCTGTTGGGTATCCTATTTTGTGAAATGCTATTTTTGTGAAGTGATGCCTTTTGATGAATGGAAGTTTTTAACTGTAATAAAGTCCAATTTATCAATTCTTTTTCTTTTGTGGTTAAAGCTGCTGGTATTCTGCTTAAGAAATTTTACCTACCACAAGCTCATGAAGCCATTTGTTGACGTTTTCTCCTGGAAGCTTGATAGTTTTACCTTTGCATTTAGTGCTATGATCCACTAGAAACTAATTTTTGTCTATGTCAAAGTTCATTTTTTCCATACAAATATTTAATTGCCCTAAAACCATTCATTGACAAGATCATCCTTTCCCCACTGAATTTTACTGATGCCTCTGTTGGCTGTGTCTGTATGAGTCTATTTCTGGACTCTATTTTCTGTTCTGTTGATCTACTGGTCTCTCTTTGTATCATTACGGCACCACTTTTAATAGTTGCAAAGTTTTGTTTTTCCCATTGTTGGATATTTAGTTTTTTACCAAACTTTCTCTGGTAAAAACATGAATGTCCCTAGAAGTAAGGCTTTATTCAAATCTAATACTTTTTCCAAGAGTAAATTACAGAACTAGAATAGTTGAATCTAAGACATGTACATATTTTTAAGTGTTTTCTATGTATTTTCAAAGTGCTATCCAGAAATATGTCAGATTAAGCTCCAGCCAGCATTAGACCAGAGTGCAGCTTTATACCAATGTTTATACAATTCTTAAATTATCTGTCAATTTATGGTTAGACTGAGAGCAAAACTTTCTCAGATTTTTTTGTTTTGTTTGTTTCTGTTTGGTTTGGTTTGGTTTGTTTATTTACTAGTGATTTAAAAAAAATTCAAAGGCCATTTGCTTTCTACTTTTGTAAATTATGCATACCTGTATCTTTTCTATTTTCCACTGGGATGTTTACCTTTTCATGTGTTAGAAAGAACTTTTTGAACATTTACTATATTAACATTTGCCTGTCATATTTGTTGAAAATATTTTCTAGTTTTTTAAAAAATTTAAAACATTTTGGGATAATTCTTTAACTTACAGGGTAAGTTTTTGTTTTATATTTTTCAACTTGATTAATTGCTTTCATTATAAATTTGACCCTAGTATCATGATTATAAAATCATTTTTCATAATGAGTGATCTAGCTAGTTAGCTAGCTAGCTATCATCTATCTACAAACACTTTTTTCTATGTATTTGGGGATTTTCTTAAAATTTCTAAGAAATTATAAATCTTTCCTGAGTTCAAATTTATTGGCATAAAATTTCATATTATTGTTGTTTTATACTTTAGGAAGATCTCTATTCTACAGATACTTCCACCCTTTCATTTCTGGTTGCTTATTTTACAGTCTCTACTTTCTCTAAGTCAGTCTTATAATTGTTTTCTATTTCATCTTTTCAAAGAACCAGTGTTTCTTATATTATTTTTGCTTCTTTAATTGTTTTCTTGATTATCCTTATTATTTCCTTCTACTTCCTTAGGATTTATACTTACCCTTTTCAATATCCTTCATTTTTCATTTTCAATATCCTTAATCATATCTTTTGCCATATAAAGTAACATTCACTCTTTTGCCATATAAGGTAACATTCACAGGCTCTGGAGATCAGGATATGGACATATCTTTTGGAGGGTCACCATTCATCCCACCACGCTACTTGACACAGCCTAGTTGGAATTACTATGCATCAAAATAACTAAAATTAATTTTTAAAAAGTTCAAATTAGGGATGAAAGTATCAAAGTTACCTACTGTCTTCAGATTTTATATATATAATATACATACACACACATATATATATGAGAGATAATTTGGTGAGATACGGGTAGTTCCTATTCCATACTCCCCGCTCTGCACACACACTAGTCTTTTCCCCTCCCCAGCTTTGCTCAAGGCACTGAATTATTATGTTTAATATTTGCCCTAATTCTAATGAATAAAACTACCAGAGATTCACAGCACATGTGTGGATGAAAAATGTCACCTGCCATATCAGTAAAAAAAGGATGTTGTGGCTATCAAGCCATCAGCCACTGCAGCCACACTTCCCTTCCCATCCCCCTCCACTGTGCACCCTGAGGGGATTCAGGGTGGAGAAAAGCAGGATACTGGCCCTAGATAGTTAAGGTGCATATCAAAAGAATGATTTCAATGAGCCCAGACTCTTGCATCTTCCCATACAAAGAAAAGTGCTAAATTCATTAACTTGAGATACGTTTTTTTCTTTAATTAACAGTAATCTTTTTTTTTTTTTAATTTTTTTTGGGGGTACACCAAGTTCAATCATATGTTTTTATACACATATCCCTGTATTCCCTCCCTTCCTTGACTTCCCCCACCCTCGAGTCCCCCCCACCCTCCCCGCCCCAGTCCTCTAAGGCACAGTAATCTTTTGATGTTCTAACTACTTGGTTTTTGTTGTGAAAACCCCTATATATCCTGGCTCCTCCTTTACCTCTTCAGAACAGTCCATCAGAGCTGTCTGAGATGCTGTCTTCAGGGATTAAGTCCTTAGCAAGTCCGAGGAATAAAGCTTAATTCTCAGCCTTTAGGTCGTGCATTGTTTTTCAGTGGACACATGCCTTAATATTTCTCAGCATCATTAATGTAAAAAAAGTTTGTTTTTTTTTTTTTTTGTTGTTATTGTGCAAAATAATTGCATATAATTTACAGTTCAAGCTAGGGATGTTTTGTTTGCTTTGTTTTGCCTGATCTCCATTTCCATGGGCTAGCTAGGCATGGTCATCACTGAGAAGAGTGAAAGCAGACATACAGTGCAGGATGTTAGTGATTGAAGGGATCTTAGCATTCATACTCTCCAATCTCTTCAATTTAGGAATGCAGAACTAAAGTCTAGAGAAGGTAAGTGTCCTGGCCAATGTCATTGGTACTAGTGGCGGAAATGGAAGGGGAGTGTCTACTGCTCCATCCCTCATGATTTTTCCTTTACCTGCGGACTGGTAGCTGAAAGTGAGCCTGCTGAGGCCCTAGAATAGGTAACTTTAATATAAATGCATGCAGTAGAATAAATAGTGAATAGTGTCTCCTTTGCTAGAAGTAAGCTGTGATGTAAGGGAGGGCTGGGAAGAGATGAGGGCCCCAGTGAGGGGCTGAGTTTGGAGGAAAAAAAGCTTATTTGTTCTTGGTTCTCATTTTTGCTTCAAACAAGCAATGGGAAGAAGGGGATGATTTCCAAGAGCAAAGGAAGAGAAACTGGCTCTATGCCAACCCTTTGGGCCAAATGGAATTTGGAGAGCATGATGTGGTTTTGAAAATGCTTGGCAAGGTAGTTATTTAAGGTCTCCTGGGATGCTAGTCAATCTAGGCTCAGAAGCGTGTTTAGATCTGTGTAGCCAAGATGATGAAGATATTTAATGACTCTTTGCACTTCCAAGAGTGACTGTCTGAAAAGTGTTACCATTCCCTGAAAGATTTGTGAGGCCTTTTCTGCTGATACTGTAAGACCTGCATAAACTCTGATTGTCGATGCCAGGCCAAGTTTGCACACACAGACAAATCTTAAGAAGTGTCTTCCTGCCTGCAAGAAAAATCACTTTTGACACGTTTCCCAGAAGCTAAAGTTTGTTTTTCTAAGATTTAAAATTAAAGCTTTTCCTCCCCCAGTGCAGCTAACTAAGGGCATTAATAGAGTTGAATTGGTTAGGTCAGTATTGTCCAGCTAACAAGCAAAATATGAATTCCTGGCCTCAAGAAGGACAGCACCAGGGATGTTTAGGGATCTCAAGAGCAGAAGCAAGTCAATTTTCCCTTTTGGGTGAATAGTGGAAAACCTGTAATCTCTTAGTTTTCATATATGTCACCAATTCAAGATATACCATGTGGCAAGAAAGTCCCTGGCCCAGCTGTGGAGACTCTGAGCCCATCTCTTGATGACAGTGACATCTGCACTAGCAAAAATAGAGAAGGGATAGCTACCCAAAGAAAAGACAAGATGCCGAGTGAGTAAAAATAGCCCATGTCTCCTTGAAAACCAAGGGAAGAAAGTCTCTTTTTTGGACCTCTTGGAAGAGAGAACATGCTTAATGTGAAATGAGAGAGGCATGGGAGAAACAGCAGTGGAATGGGAATGGGGGACCCAGATCTACCATTGCTGACTCCCTGTGACATCCAGGGAAAGTTGGGGACCCTGTGCCTGTGCTTTGAGGCCCTGTGACTGTATCTCTTCTGTTTACCTGCTGAGCTGCCCTGAGATTCAGAGGGAAAAATGGATGTGAGAGGGTTAAGCAGACTGCAAAGCACTTGTGAAAGTAGAGGACCACACCAAGAGCATCAGACAGCAACATACAAAGCTTTAGACATGAGGAGACAGGCTTATAAGTCAAAGTTCACAGAGAACAGATTTTGTGGCAGGGACCACAAAATTAAAATTCCCCTAGAGATAGTTTATTAACTACTTTGAACCCGAGGCCAACTATCTCCTGTGTGTTGGGTTTATTCCATGTTTTTGTTTCCCAGGAATCTAACTCTTTGCTCAACTCTGGGACTCTTTGGAATGGAACACTACTGCATTATATATCAGATATCGTATTTGATCCTTGGTGGAAAGAAGAACATGACTTGTCCTAATACGATTATTGCTCCTTTGTCTCTTTGCCTTCTGAATGGTATCATGCTTTCCAGATTGCTACTCAGCACTTTATTTTGCAAAAATGCTTTCCAAACATTCTTGAGTGATTTCTTTCAACAGCATTATGAGGTGTGTCACTGGGATTTTTAGAGGACCTCACAGTTGAAGAATTTAGCCACAGAGCAGCTAAGGCTATGCCTACAGACCTGGCAAATAAAGAGCAATAGGAGAGAGACCAGGGCTTTATTGCAGAGCTGCGGATGTGGCCACTTTCTCTTCCCTCAAACTTCTTGTCAGATTTATGGCAATTATTATAAAAGAGCAACTCAAGGGACAAGTATTTTAAAGTAATATTTTAACTCAGTTATTGGAAATTCAGATATGCTGTAGGGGGATGATTGGTTGGGGAGCCTATTACAGCAAGTCAGCAAAAATATCTCGTAAATGATACGGTACAGCTAGCTCAGTGCCACCCATGGAGACACAGGTTTGGCATGAAACCATATATTGCAGCGTCCTCCATGGGAATTCAATTACCTGTAGGGCCTTATTATAATGTGACTGTACAGAGCTATGATCTTAAGATATAGTAGAATACTTTATCACAAAGGACTGCACAGTCATCATTCAGAAGTGGTATCAGAATCATTTGCAGTGGCAGGACCAGCAGACAGCAGGAGAGGCCAGAATTTGAGAATGAGAAATGCCCTGAGCAAACCAGAAAGCAAGGCAAAGCCAGATTCCAGAGGTCAGAGGGGAGCAGTAGGTCAGGAGCTGGGGAGTTGGCAGATGAGAACAGAGGACACAGACATTGAGAAGTCCCAGTAGACAGTCAGGCATGGGGATGACCATGAAACGAAGGGAGTGAGGGGAAAGGGCCACCATTGTCATCACTTAATAAGATCTAGTTCCACTTGTTTTAGTCTGTTTTGGTTTTTATAATGAAACCCCATAGACAAGGTGGCTTAAATGACAGACATTTACTTCTCACTGTTCTGGAGGCTGAGAAGTCCAAGATCAAGGTGCCAGCAGATTTGATGTCTGTTGAGGACTCTCTTCCTGGCTTATACACAGCCGCCTTGTTGCTGTGCTCTCAAATGGCAGCAAGGGAAAGAAAGACCATCTTCTTGTGTCTCCACTTACAGGAGCACTAATCCCATGGTGGTGGCTCCACCCTCATGACCTCTCATGGCCACACCTCCAAATGCCATCACACTGGGGTTGGGGCTTCAACATATGAATTTTGGGGGCACACAAACATTCAGTCCATAACACTCTGTTATGACTGTATTAGATGCTTGTAATCAATATCTGCCATTCTTTTTATTTTTATTTTTTAATTTTCATTGGGGTATAGTTGATTTACAATGCTGTGTTAGTTTCAGGTGCACAGCAAACTGAATCTGTTATACAAATACACATATCCACTCTTTTTGTATTCTTTTCCCATATAGGCGATTACAGAGTATTGAGTAGAGTTCCCTGTGCTATACAGTAGGTCCTTATTAGTTATCTATTTTATATGTAGTAGTGTGTATGTATCAATCCCAATCTTCCAATTTATCCCTCCCCCCACCCCCCATTCTTTTTGGTTGTTCATCACTCGAGTTCCATGCTGATGTCTCCAGTGTGATGAGTTCTCTGCTGCATGAGTCTTTGTGGGAGTCAGAGCCCACCTACTATTATGGGAACTAAAATGTCCCCGTACCTGTGTTCCTAGTCTCCCTTGCAGTGAGGCTATGATCCCATGACCTAGGCTTTGCCAACCTCACACGCTGCCCTTGGGTGTGAACCAGGAGCTGTGGACACCCATAAGCAGGGATGTAGAGAATTGGCGGTAAGGACAGCTGCAGCACGATGGTGTCCCTAGCATGGGGGTGGCTGCAGTGCTGGAGGTGTTGCTGGATGCAGCGAGATTAAGATTTCGTGGCAGCAGAACAATGTATAGTACTCATTGCTTGGGGGAGCTGCTAACTTGCCGTTGCGAAACAGTCCTGCTGTGGGACTTTGGGATTCCTGGCCTGGCTCTCCAGGTCTCTTAGTGATCCTGTGAGCTTCTTGATACCCTTTTCATAAGTTACTCTTTCTGCCTCAGTCAGCCAGAGGTGACTTCTTTTGCTTGCCACCCATGATCCTACTTGATGCACTGTTATATTCTAGATAGTGAACAGACAAAAAAACAAAGTCAAAAACCCAGTACCAGGAATGTCAGTATATAACAATAGTTCTTGCTTGTTGAAAATGTTTTTTCCTGCTTCTTTAAGTTATAAGGCAACAATCTCTACAATGCTGTCATGTTTCAGTCCCTCCTTCCCCTCCCAGTGTAACCTCTGTTGAGGGGAAACCATCACTAAGCCCCATAGGGCTGAATGCCTAGAGTTGGTGAGTCTTCCCCAAGGTCCTCGGCTGCGTTGGCTTGAGAGAGGCGTCGTGCCTTGCCCTGTACCCAAGAACGGGGGTGGGGTTCCTCTTGGTCTCTTCTAGGGTCACTTACAGGGCTTAGTGTTGCTTCTTTTCTCCCTTGACTTACAAAAATTCTTGCAACGACCTGGACTCTGCCTGGTCGTCTCATAATTTCTGCTTCCTGACCCTCTCCCCACCTCTCCAGCCCCTGGCTGGTCAGGTCTCCTCTCGGTGCTGGCCCTGGGTTCTCAGTCCCTCCTCAAGGTACTCCTGCTTCTGACCCTGTTCCTCTCCCCTCATTAGTGTCCCGTGAAAGTTCTCCTCCCCAATTTCCCAGCGATGCTGTCCCCCAGCAGCGTACCCCAACCCCCATTGTGGGGACTTCTGGCAAGCACCGTGGAGAACTTGATTCAGAGACACAGACTTGCCCTGGCCAGAATCTCTTTATGTGTTGTGACAAATGCTTACCCTGGGGACAGAAAACAGAAGAAGGTCAGAACAAGCACAAGGGCAGAGACTGCCAACTGTGATTTTCCTCAGGTTACCTAGAGGGAGCACTAATGGCAAATTTTGTTTCAGGCATTAGAAAAAAGGGATGACAAAAGTGGAGCCTTAAAGGCAGAGAGAGGGAGAGAGGGAGAGAAGAAGTATCAGATCAAATGCCAACATCAAATACCCAAATCTGCTACTGGCATCTAGAAATCCTTGTGAGGTGCTTGCTAATTTTTAATTATTATTACACAAAATAAGTGGAAAGGAAAATCATAACTAAAGGGAAGTGGAAAGAGAACTCTTGACAATTATTTACGTTTATTATCAAAGTAGTTATCCACTGGAATCAACTCACTGCCTGCAACGCAATTCTTTTTTATATTTACCTTTGCGTGTAAACCTTTAATCTAATCAGTGGTCAAATTTGGCAAGAAGCACACATCTTTGCTGGATAAAGAGAGGCCGTCTAAGCCTCTTCAATAAGTGGTGCTGGGAAAATTGGACAGCAACATGTAAAAGAATGAAATTAGAACACTTCCTAACACCATACACAAAAATAAACTCCAAATGGATTAAAGACCTACATATAAGGCCAGACACTATCAAACTCCTAGAGGAAAACATAGGCAGAACACTCTTTGACATAC
Organism: Hippopotamus amphibius kiboko; assembly: GCF_030028045.1. Taxonomy (NCBI): domain Eukaryota; kingdom Metazoa; phylum Chordata; class Mammalia; order Artiodactyla; family Hippopotamidae; genus Hippopotamus; species Hippopotamus amphibius. The sequence continues at coordinate 57,985,388 of NC_080187.1, forward strand.
ATCAAAGCAACATCCTTTTTGACCCACCTCCTAGAATCATGGAAATAAAATCAAGAATAAACGAATGGGACCTCATGAAACTTAAAAGCTTTTGCATAGCAAAAGAAACCATAAACAAGACTAAAAGGCAACCCTCAGAATGGGAAAAAATAATTGCCTATGAAACAACGGACAAAGGATTAACCTCCAAAATATACAAGCAGCTCATGCAGCTTCATACCAAAAAAGCAAATAACCCAATCCACAAATGGGCAGAAGACCTAAATAGACATTTCTCCAAAGAAGACATACAGATGGCCAACAAACACATGAAAAGATGCTCCACATCACTCATCATCAGAGAAATGCAAGTCAAAGCCACAATGAGGTATCACCTCACACCAGTCAGAATGGCCATCATCACAAAGTCTGGAAACAACAAATGTTGGAGAGGGTGTGGAGAAAAGGGAACTCTCCTGCACTGTTGGTGGGACTGTAAGTTGGTACAGCCACTATGGAAAACAATTTGGAGGTTCCTTCAAAAACTACAAATAGAACTACCATATGATCCAGTAATCCCACTCCTGGGCATATACCCAAAGAAAACCATAATCCCAAAAGAAACTTGTACCATAATGTTTATTGCAGCACTCTTTACAATAGCCAGGACAGGGAAGCAACCTAAATGCCCATCAACAAATGAATGGATACAGAAGATGTGGCATATATATACAATGGAATATTACTCAGCTATAAAAAGGGATGAGATGGAGCTATATGTAATGAGGTGGATAGAACTACAATCTGTCATACAGAGTGAAGTAAGTCAGAAAGAGAAAGACAAATATTGTATGCTAACTCACATATACGGAATCTAAAAATGGTACTGATGAACTCAGTGACAAGAACAGGGAAGCAGATACAGGGAATGGACTGGAGAACTCGAGGTATGGGAGGGGGCGGGGGGTGAAGGGGAAACTGAGAAGAAGCGGGAGAGTAGTACAGACATATATATACTACCAACTGTAAAATAGTCAGTGGGAAGTTGTTGTATAACAAAGGGAGTCCAACTCGAGGATGGAAGATGCCTTAGAGGACTGGGGCAGGGAGGGTGGGGGGGAATCGAGGGGGGGGCGTCAAGAAAGGGAGGGAATATGGGGATATATGTATAAAAACAGTTGATTGAACCTGGTGTACCCCCCAAAAAAATAAAATAAAATAATAATAAAAAAAAAAAAAAAAAAAAAAAGAGAGGCCGTCTACTAAGTTGGCAGCTACACAAGTCTCATATCCTCTATGGTTTTAAATGTGTTGACTGTAGGAGTCTGCATATGTTTAGCTTAGATGAAATCGATCTAATGAGGTAAGGCTCAAGTAGTTTTAATTAGTTTGTGTGAAAATGTAGGCTTTTCATGCTGTGTTGTGTGGGCTCATCTCTGAGAGAAAGAGCAATACATCTTTTGTTTTTCTCCCTGTTTCCTGATTACCTGACTCTCAGTACAACATTCTCTCTTACCTACTTATCAATTCAGTAAGAGAAAGTTGGATGGCTTTACCTGCAGGTGTTGTAAAACTCTAAAATTAGGATTGCTGAAATTTGATATACTAGCAAATTAGGCCCTGTGGTGTTAGAAAGTTCTGAATGTTCTCTGAAAACTGTTCCCAAAATGTCTTTGTTTTCTGGAATTCACCGAAGCCCATTTGTTCTTGACACACTAGATATGAAAGAGACCCCTGGGCTTCTCCTTGATGGGACCCATCAGGTTGTGAATAAATTACTTCTCAAAACTTGGCTAAGTTTTGTACTCTAGAAGCAATCTGTAATCGCTTTAAAGTTGCTTGGGCTTTATGAGACACTGCAGAGAGTTGGCTTCAAGAACTAGCCAAGCAAATAAAAAAAATATGCCTTTCTTAACTGAGGAGATTCAGATTCAGGGAGTGTTTTAAGTCTGCTGTCAGAAAACTGTTGAAAAGTCTGCATGACCTTCACAGAGCCTCAGGGACAAAAGCAAAAAGCTGCTTGGGGAGTTTTAGCTTTTCTATTTGAATTGGTTCCACATCAAGTTCATGTCCAGTTTATGTACTCAGTGCTTGCTGTTATGCTCAATTTTCAATAATGCTTCTGGATTAGAATTCCACTTCCATGCCATCTATTGGGACCAGAGAGGGTGTACCAGTCAGGCTTCCTAGTTGCAAGCCTCTAATTTAAAGAGAAAAGGAATTTATTGAGAGGGTATCTCTTACTCTATCTTTTTTTCCAACAAGTAATGAGCTTAAAGTTAGTTGCCCTATCACTCTTCCTGCTCGACACCAGTGTGCATCCTCTGATTCTTTCTCAGATTCTGAGTTTTGTTCTGATCTGCATCCACTAACATGGACATCATTTTTAGTAAATCCCTTTGCTTGACAGTTTGGCCTCACTGTTCTTTATTTTAATCTCTGTCCTGAACCCAGTGGAAATGATTTCAGTGTTCAGAAGGAAGGGTATTACAGACTAACTGTCTGTGTCCCCTCTCCCACCCCAGATTCAATTTTTGAAACCCTAACCTGCCACGTGACTATATTTGGAGATATGGCCTGTGGGGAGGTGATAAAGGTCAAATGAGGTAATGGGGTAGAGCCCTAAACTCATAGGGCTGGTGCCCTTATAAGAAGAGAAAGAGACACTGGGGCCCACTCTCTCCACCTGCGCTTAAGAGGAAAGGCCATGTGACCCTCTACAAGCCAGGAAGAGAGTTCTTACCAGAACCTTGATCTTAAACTTTCCAGCCTCCAGAACTGTGAGAAAATGAATTTCTATTGTTTAAGCCACACGGGCAATTGTATTTTGTTACGATAGCCTGAACAGACTAATATATTGGGTTGGCCACGGGTTTTCCCATAAGATAGTACAGAAAAGCCGGAAGGAACTTTTTGGCCAACCCATACAAAGGGATAGAACCTTTGCCATCACCAACTAGTGTTTACTTTCAGGAAGGCTCTTCCCTCTGCTGGCCTGTTGGTTTCATTGTGGTCACTTGATTTGTTGAGAAATGTTTCCGTTGCAATCTGTGATTACATTCCAGTGTTCATGTAATAATAACAAAAGTCTTTCTGAGTTTGTGAGTCTTTATTCATTATGAATCTTCGGGGATGTAACTGAATGTGACACTATCATTGGGAAACTCATCCTGGAAAATCATCTCATTTAAATGAAGATTGTAGTTCAGTAAGGAAAGCAAAATGCTAGGGAAGATTGTTGATGTTTTTTCCACACTTAAAGGCACAGCAAAGTATGTGGTCCATAAAACGCTGTGAACAACTCTTTAACAAAATACCAGAATCTGAACGTTCACTTTTTTGAATATTAACTTTTTCTTTCACGGTAGGAACATTGGGAAGCAACACTTGGATTATACCCAACATGCAAAATACCTAGGAACTTCTATTTTGGAATTGTTTTAGTAAAGAAGCCCATTTTTAGAAGCATTCTCAATAGCTACATAATATTTGACTTTTAAGATAGCTGTTAAAAATGGGAAACATCCAAAACTCACTTGGAACCAAATCTGGTAACACAACGAGCTATGTAAATGTTCTTTGGTCACAAAAAACAAGGATTGGAAGCAAAGTGACTAAACTGCTTTTTTAAATTGAGATAGCATTGTTTTATAACATTATGCAAGTTTCATGTGTACAACGTTATCTTTTGACTTTTGTAATACACCACCAAAAGTCTACTTTTCATCTGTCACCACACAATTGACCCTCTTTAACCATATCACCCTCCTCCTGCCCCCTTGCCCTCTGGTTACCACAATTCTGTTCTTTGGATGTATGTGTTTCTTTTGTTTGTTTGTTTGTTTTATTTTTGATATTCCTCATATGAATGCAATCATATGGTATTTGTCTTTCTCCATCTGATTTATTTCACTTAGAATAATAACTTCAAGATCCATCCATGTTGTTGCAAATGGCAACATTTCATTCTTTTTATGGCTGAATAAAAAATATCTATATCATACTTCCTTTATCCATTCAGCAGCTATCAGTGAGCACTTAGGTTGTTTCCATATCTTGGCTATTATAAATAATGCTGTGATGAACATAGGGGTACATATATCTTTTCAAATTACTGTTTGTTTTCTTCACATAAGTACTCAGAAGTGGAGTAGCTGGATCATGTGCTTCTTCTGTTCTTAATTTTTTGAGGAATCTCCATACTGTTTTCCATAGTGACTGCACCAATTTACATTCCCACCAACAGTGTATGAAAGTTCTCTTTTCTCCAAAGCCTCTCTAACACTTGCAGTTTCTTGGCTTTTTGATAACCATTCTAATGGATGTGAGATGATATCTCATTGTGGCTTTTATTTGCATTTCCCTAATAATTAGGGATGTTGAGCATCTCTTCATGTGTCTGTTGGCCATCTGTATGTCTTCTTCCAAAAAACGTCTATTCAGATCCTCTGCCCATTTTTTTTTTTTTTTTTTGCTTGATCTTTTTTTTTATTTTTATTTTTTTTATTTTTTTTGGGGGTACACCAGGTTCAATCATCCGTTTTTATATACATATCCCCATCTTCCCTCCCTTCCTTGACGTCCCCCACAAGCCCCCCCCACCCTCCCCGCCCCAGTCCTCAAAGGCATCTTCCATCCTCGAGTTGGACTCCCTTTGCTATACAACAACTTCCCACTGACTATTTTACAGTTGGTAGTATATATATGTCTGTGTTACTCTCTCGCTTCGTCTCAGTTTCCCCTTCACCCCCCGCCCCCTCCCATACCTCGAGTTCTCCAGTCCATTCTCTGTATCTGCATCCTTGTTCTGGTCACTGAGTCCAACAGTACCATTTTTAGATTCCGTATATGTGAGTTAGCATACAATATTTGTCCTTCTCTTTCTGACTTACTTCACTCTGTATGACAGACTGTAGTTCTATCCACCTCATTACATATAGCTCCATCTCATCCCTTTTTATAGCTGAGTAATATTCCATTGTATATATATGCCACATCTTCTGTATCCATTCATTTGTTGATGGGCATTTAGGTTGCTTCCATGTCCTGGCTATTGTAAAGAGTGCTGCAATAAACATTATGGTACAAGTTTCTTTTGGGATTATGGTTTTCTTTGGGTATATGCCCAGGAGTGGGATTACTGGATCATATGGTAGTTCTATTTGTAGTTTTTTAAGGAACCTCCAAATTGTTTTCCATAGTGACTGTACCAATTTACAGTCCCACCAACAGTGCAGGAGAGTTCCTTTTTCTCCACACCCTCTCCAACATTTGTTGTTTCCAGACTTTGTGATGATGGCCATTCTGACTGGTGTGAGGTGATACCTCATTGTGGCTTTGACTTGCATTTCTCTGATGATGAGTGATGTGGAGCATCTTTTCATGTGTTTGTTGGCCATCTGTATGTCTTCTTTGGAGAAATGTCTATTTAGGTCTTCTGCCCATTTGTGGATTGGGTTATTTGCTTTTTTGGTATTAAGCTTCATGAGCTGCTTGTATATTTTGGAGGTTCATCCTTTGTCCGTTGTTTCATAGGCAATTATTTTTTCCCACTCTGAGGGTTGCCTTTTAGTCTTCTTTATGGTTTCTTTTGCTGTGCAAAAGCTTTTAAGTTTCATGAGGTCCCATTCATTTATTCTTGATTTTATTTCCATGATTCTAGGAGGTGGGTCAAAAAGGATGGCGCTTTGATGGATGTCATATAGTGTTCTGCCTATGTTTTCCTCTAGGAGTTTGATAGTGTCTGGCCTTACATGTAGGTCTTTAATCCATTTGGAGTTTATTTTTGTGTATGGTGTTAGGAAGTGTTCTAATTTCATTCTTTTGCATGTTGCTGCCCAGTTCTCCCAGCACCACTTATGGAAGAGGCTGTCTTTTTTCCATTGTATATTCTTGCCTCCTTTGTCAAAGATAAGATGCCCATATGTGTTTGGGCTTACTTCTGAGTTCTCTATTCTATTCCATTGATCTTCCTTTCTATTTTTGTGCCAGTACCATACTGTCTTGATCACTATGGCCTTGTAGTATAGTTTGAAGTCAGGAAGCCTGATTCCACCAACTCCATTTTTCCTTCTCAAGATTGCTTTGGCTATTCGGGGTCTTTTGCGTTTCCATACAAATCGTAAGATTTCTTGCTCTAGTTCTGTGAAAAATGCCATTGGTAATTTGATCGGGATTGCATTGAATCTGTAAATTGCTTTGGGTAGTACAGACATTTTCACGATGTTGATTCTTCCAATCCAGGAACATGGTATGTCCCTCCGTCTGTTTGTGTCGTCTTTGATTTCTTTCATCAATGTCTTAAAGTTTTCTGCATACAGATCTTTTGCCTCCTTAGGCAGGTTTATTCCTAGGTATTTTATTCTTTTGGTTGCAATGGTGAATGGGAGAGTTTCCTTAATTTCTCTTTCTGCTCTTCCGTTGTTAGTGTATAGGAATGCAAGAGATTTCTGTGCATTAATTTTGTATCCTGCTACTTTACTAAACTCATCCATTAGTGCTAGCAGTTTTCTGGTAGAGTCTTTAGGGTTTTCTATATATAATATCATGTCATCTGCAAAGAGTGACAATTTTACTTCTTCTTTTCCAATTTGGATTCCTTTTATTTCTTTTTCTTCTCTGATGGCTGTGGCTAAAACTTCCAAAACTATGTTGAATAATAGTGGTGAGAGTGGACACCCTTGTCTTGTTCCTGTTTTTAGGGGGAATTCTTCCAGTTTTTCTCCATTGAGAACAATGTTGGCTTTTGGTTTTGCATATATGGCTTTTATTATGTTGAGATAATTTCCTTCTATGCCCATTTTCTGGAGAGCTTTTATCATAAATGGATGTTGAACTTTGTCAAAAGCTTTTTCTGCATCTATTGAAATGATCATATGGTTTTTATCCTTCAAGTTGTTGATATGATGTATCACATTGATTGATTTGCGTATATTGAAGAATCCTTGCATCCCAGGGATAAACCCCACTTGATCATGGTGTATGATTTTTTTAATGCGCTGTTGCAGTCTGTTAGCTAGTATTTTGTTGAGGATTTTTGCATCTATATTCATCAGTGATATTGGTCTATAGTTTTCTTTTTTTGTGACATCTTTGCCTGGTTTTGGTATCAGGGTGATGGTAGCCTCGTAGAATGAGTTTGGGAGTGCTCCGCCTTCTGCAATATTTTGGAAGAGTTTGAGAAGGATAGGTGTTAACTCTTCTCGAAATGTTTGATAGAATTCGCCTGTGAACCCATCTGGTCCTGGGCTTTTGTGTGTTGGGAGATTTTTAATCACTGCCTCAATTTCCGTACTTGTGATTGGTCTGTTCATGGTTTCTATTTCTTCCTGGTTCAGTCTTGGAAGATTGTATTTTTCTAAGAATGTATCCATTTCTTCCAGGTTATCCAATTGATTGGCATATAGTTGCTTGTAGTAGTCTCTCATGATGTTTTGTATTTCTGAGGTGTCCGTTGTGACTTCTCCTTTTTCATTTCTAATTCTGTTGATTTGCATCTTCTCCCTTTTTTTCTTGATGAGTCTGGCTAATGGTTTATCAATTTTGTTAATCTTCTCAAAGAACCAGCTTTTAGTTTTATTTATTTTTCTTATGGTTTCTTTCCTTTCTTTTTCATTTATTTCTGCTCTGATCTTTATGATTTCTTTCCTTCTGCTCACTTTAGGGTTTCTTTGTTCTTCTTTCTCTAGTTGTTTTAGGTGTAAGGTTAGGTTGTTTATTCGATCATTTTCTTGTTTCTTAAGGTAGGACTGTATTGCTATAAACTTCCCTCTTAGAACTGCTTTTGCTGCATCCCATAGGTTTTGGGTTGTTGTGTTTTCGTTGTCATTTGTTTCTAGATATTTTTTGATTTCCTCTTTGATTTCTGTAGTGATTCCTTGGTTGTTTAAGAGTGAATTGTTTAGCCTCCATGTGTTTGTCTTTTTTGCAGTTTTTTTCCTGTAATTGATATCTAGTCTCATGGCGTTGTGGTCTGAGAAGATGCTTGATATGATTTCAATTTTCTTGAATTTGCTGAGGTTTGATTTGTGACCCAAGATGTGATCTATCCTGGAAAATGTTCCGTGTGCACTTGAGAAGAACGTGTATTCTGTCGTTTTTGGATGGAATGTCCTATAAATATCAATGGAGTCGAGATGGTCTAATGTGTCATTTAAAGCTTGTGTGTTTTTATTTATTTTCTGTTTGGATGATCTGTCCATTGATGTAAGTGGGGTGTTCAAGTCTCCCACTATTATTGTGTTCCTGTCGATGTCCCCTTTTATCGCTGTTAGCATTTGCCTTATGTATTGAGGTGCTCCTATATTGGGGGCATAGATATTTACCATTGTGATATGTTCTTCTTGGATGGATCCCTTGATCATTATGTAGTGTCCTTCCTTGTCTCTTTTAATAGTCTTTACTTTCAAGTCTAATTTGTCTGATATGAGTATTGCTACTCCAGCTTTCTTTTGACTTCCATTTGCATGGAATATCTTTTTCCATCCCTTTCCTTTCAGTCTATATGTATCCCTTGGTCTGAAGTGGGTTTCTTGTAGGCAGCATATAGAAGGGTCTTGTTTTTGTATCCATTCAGCCAGTCTGTGTCTTTTGGTTGGAGCATTTAATCCATTTACATTTAAGGTGATTATTGACATGTGTGTTCCAATGACCATTTTCTTAATTGTTTTGGGTTTGTATTTGTAGGTGTTTTCCTTTTCTTGTGTTTCCTACTTAGAGAAGTTCCTTTAGCACTTGTTGTAAGGCTGGTTTGGTGGTGCTGAATTCTCTTAACTTTTGCTTGTCTGGAAAGCTTTTGATTTCTCCCTCAAATCTGAATGAGATTCTTGCTGGGTAGAGTATTCTTGGCTGTAGGTTTCTCTCTTTCAGGACTTTCAGTATATCCTGCCATTCCCTTCTGGCCTGCAGAGTTTCTGTGGAAAGGTCAGCTGTTATCCTGATGGGTTTTCCCTTATATGTTGTTTGTTGCTTTTCTCTTGCTGCTTTTAATATTTTTTCTTTGTGTTTAGTTGTCGTTAGTTTGATTAATATGTGTCTCGGTGTATTTCTCCTTGGGTTTATTCTGTATGGGACTCTCTGTGCTTCTTGGACTTGGTTAATTATTTCCTTTCCCATGTTGGGGAAGTTTTCCACTATAACCTCTTCAAATATTTTCTCAGACCCTTTCTTGTTTTCTTCTTCTTCTGGGATGCCTATAATTCGAATGTTGGTACGCTTAATGTTATCAGTGAGGTCTCTGAGACTGTCTTCTAATCTTTTTATTATTTTTTCTTTTTCCTGCTCTGTGGTAGTTATTTCCCCCATTCTATCTTCCAACTCACTTATTCGTTCTTCTGCCTCAGTCATTCTGCTGGTTATAGCATCTAGAGTATTTTTAATTTCAGTTATTTTGTTATCCATTGCTGTTTGTTTTTCTGAGTTCTTATGAACTGTTTCTTGTACTTTCTCTATTTTGTTATCGAGATTTTGTATCATTTTTACTATCATTACTCTAAATTCCTTTTCAGGCATTTTTCCTATTTCCTCCTCATTTATTTGGTCTTGTGGGTTTTTTTCTTGCTCCTTTGCCTGCATGGTGTTTCTTTGTTTCCTCATGGTTGTCCAAACTTTTGGGGTTGCTTGTCCTTGGGTTTTTTTGCGTTATTCTGTGACCAGCAGAGGTTCCTTTATTGTTCGTCTGTAAGCGTCGGTGTGTGGGGAGGGAGAGGGTACAACAGTGGCTCCTTCTCCTGGGAGGGAGTGAGCAGTGGCGCACTGATGTCTCAGTCAGGCTTGGAGGTGCCTGTTGCAGAGGGCGCCGGTGGCTCAGGCGTAAACAGAAAGTCTTAGAGTTGGGCCTCTCTCGGGGGTTTTTTTCTTTTCTTTTTTTTTTTTTTTTTTCTCTCTCGGCAGCCTCCCTGCTGCTGGCGTTGCAAGGGGTTTTAATCTAGCCCCACCCGAGTGCCTGAGGGTACTTGTTATCCCTGAGCGCCTTAGGTGGCCCGCAGGGCGTCTCTCCACTGCCTGTTGCAGAGGTGCGGAAAGAGAGAGAGAGGCTATGCGCGTGGCTCCTCCCAGCCGCCAGTGAGCCTGCAGCCTCCAGCCGCCATCATGGCCGGGCAGCTCTCAGGAACGGGCACTCCTCTCCGCGGGCCTCCTCCCTCCTGTCCTCTCGGTCCGTCACCCCACCGGCAACAATGTTTCCCACACTGAACCAGCTCTCCTGCTCCCACACTCCCGCTCCTGGACCCTCCGTTCAGCCACGGATCGATGTCTCGGTCCGGGAACGCTGAGCTGCGCTGCGGACCCTCCGAATGTTTCTCACTCCCTCCCGTCTGCCACAGCTCCGCCGCTTCACCCTCTTTGAGCCCTCGTAGATGCCTCCCTACCGGCTATGTCGGGCTCCCCGCAGTCCCATCCGGTGTCCGAGGCCGTCTGCTGGTGTTCAGCTGGTTCTCTGTGAGAATTACTGCGTCCTTCCGTGCATTCCCAATGCATCTGTGGGGAGGGATGCACTCCACGTCTCTCTACTTCGCCGCCATCTTTTTCCCTATCCCTCTGCCCATTTTTAAGTCAGTTTGTGTTTGTTGTTGAGTTGTATGAATTCTTCATATATTTTTGTATATCAACCCTTTATTGAATATACGATTTGCAAATATCTTCTCCCATTCAGTAGGTTGTCTTTTCTTCTTGTTGATAATTTCCTTTGCTGGGCAGAAGCTTTTTAGTTTGATGTAGTTCCATTTGTTTATTTTTGTTTTTGTTTCTTTTGCCTGAGAAGACATATAAGGTATTGCTAAAACGGATATCAAAGTGCCTATTAAACTGATTTTTTTAATGAGTCTCTTAAAGTGGCTCAAAAAAGATTCAGAATGGTCCCCTAAACACTTGCAAACGGCAATATCACTGGAATATGTGTATTCTCCTCCATGGTGACTATCTTGAAGGACAACAAGCATTTGCATTGTCATTTTACTGTCACTCCTTCTGAGCTGTCTTCCAACCACTTGGGGGTTTCCTTCCTTTCATATATGTATTTCCCTGAGTTAGTTACAGCAGTTAAAAAGGCTTTTAAACTGTATCCCTGTCAAGATGGCTGTTAATACTGGTTTCCGAAAAAAGATGCCAGGATTTATATATCTTTTATGCTGAGCAAAATTTATGAACTTTTCTCTCTACCCTGACTTCTCAGTGCCTAGGAACTAACTGTAGATCCTTGAACTAATATAATGTATTTAGACACATTACTCTGCTGTAGAAGTGAAGTACAAAGAGCAACTGGGTGGATCCAGGCCCAGAGACATCTCATTTCTCATCAAATCCAAAGAATCCTGGAGCCATAAGGTCTGAAATTTAAAGAATGATGTCACTTTCTTTCCATGGAATTGAGGCATTAAAATAAGAACAGTTTTGAGAGGCACCATTTGGTGAACCAATGCAAAAGGAACTGGATTTGGGGGTCTTGAATTCAAGCTCTTTTTTTTCCAATTTGGGCAAATATTTACCGTTTTTCATTTTTTAGTCACAGAAATGAGCTCCTTTGAAAAAAATCATTGTGGATTTATTATGGGTTTTTACACAGGAGATTTTTGCATCAGAATGCTTTTTGAAACAAAGGATTGTTATAAAAAGGTTTGCACATTTATAAAACAAAGGGTAGGACCAGAAATAACGTTATGTCTGATATTCCAATATAGTAACATAAATGACATATTTTCCTTGAATATATTCAGTGTTGCAAAAATGGGCATATTTGGTTTCATAGCCTGAAATAATTTTACATTATCATCACTAATAAGGGCATAAGAAAACGTGAGTCCAAAGATAGATTTATATATAAATTGCATCTCACTTTAGGTTAAAAAAATCATAATGCTAAAACTGAAAACTAAGGCTGGGAGACCTAACTGTAAATGTTAAAATGTGGGTTGGACATTTTCCTTTGGAGTTCTTCACTTCTCATATTTACAATGTTTACAATTCTAATCTGTCACCTTGAGTTGAGCCTTGAGTGATGTGATGACTCCATTGGGCATTCATGGGTCAGGAGGTATTTCTGTTGGTTGTTCACTTATGGTCTCTTGGCCCAAAGCCCACCCTGTGGTCCTCCACTCTTTGATGGTGGGACTGGGACTGTGCAAACTAGAAGCCTTAGACTCTATGTTCTGGCATCCTGTTGCCTGATGACACGTCACCAAGTGGAGCTCCAGGGGAGGTGGAAAAGTAGTAGGAGGAGAGATTTCCTTCCTGTTCCCAGTTCCTGTTAGCAGCCCTCCAGCGGCAAAGCTAGCCCCCCTGCTTTTTTCAGTACTTCCAGAACCTGCTGTGTCATGCCCAGCCTTCAGAGGTCTTTATAACAGCGGGGCAGTGCCCCACTCAGAAATCTAAGCACCAGCCAATCTAACCAGAAATCTAAGCAACATTTTGGTATCGCGCCTCTTCACTTTTGTCTCCTCAATGCTAGGGGCTTTAACTGCGTCCTGCAATTACTAATATCTGAGTTGCCTCAATCTTTCAGCACCTGTGTACCCAATTTCTTGTATTAAATCCCCTCTATTTGAAAAGCCTAGTGTGATTTCTGATTTTCTGATTGGACTTTCACTAATATTGTATTATATCCAAGCCTAGGTTTTCTTAGAATTAGCACAGTTATGACTTCAGTACATATTTACAAAAGTAAAGGACAGAGAAATTTTCTGCACTAATTGATGTTAGGAGAATAAAGGATAAGTACAGCAAAGTACACAGATCTTCTACCAGTAACTGGAAATTAGCCTTCTAGAACACTCTCCATACTGGCAGTGTAGCCTGGATTTGAAAACTTTCTAAGAACCTTATTCAAATGAATTCACCAACTTTCATGGGCCACTGGTTTAAGTGGTCAAGCAAGAATAACACAGTGGTGTAAACATCACATCATATGTTTACAGTTCTTCTAAGAAGCTTGTGTGCTCATTTTTGAAGAGTCATCACATCAACGTTCCAAGTTGTAGGTTGGAGAAAGGAGGGAAGAAGAATCATGGCAGTTGCCTTTAAGCATACATCCCAAATCCTGAGCTCATCATTTCCTCTTACATCTCATTCGCCAGAATTTAGCCAAGTGACCACACTCAATAGCAAGAGAAGTTCTATGTAGTTTTTAATCCAGGTAGTCAGTTATCTGGCTAAAAATCTGGGATTCTCTAAGTAAAAGAATAAGAAAAAGGGTAATGGGGCAACATTTAGCAGTCTGAGACAGACTGTGTTATAGAGGAGGAAATCCTTTTATTCAACGAGCATTTATGAAGTGCTAGATACCTTTCTAGGTGCCCAAATCAGTGAATCAGCCCAAATCTCTGCTCCCAACAGTTTACATTCTAACGGTTGGGGTGGGAGGCAGATCACAGGTAGATAACAATAAACAAATAAGTAAATACTATAATGTCTGCTCAGTGACTTTGATCAGAGAGCTGGGGGAAGAGCATTCTAAGCAGGACATGCAAAGGTCCTGGGGTGGGGCAAGGTTGGAATGTTAGGGGAGCAGCTAAGAGGCCACTATGTTTGCAGCTGAACAAGGGGTAGCAGCTGAGACTGGAGAGAGGGTCACCACTGAAGAGATCAAGGATTACATAGTAAATGAGAAGTCAATTAGACGTTACATTCCACTGACCATTGATTCTTTTAATTAGAGTTAAAACAATTGCTTATGTGTTCATTCAACAAACTTTTAAAAAAGAGCTTCCCACATGCCAGCCACTGTGCTAGTTCTTTCTTTATTTTTTTTAAAGATTTTTTGATGTGGACCAATTTTTAAAAATCTTTATTGAATTTGTTACAATATTGCTTCTGTTTTATGTTATAGTGTTTTGGCCTCCAGGCGTGTGGGATCCTAGCTCCTCGACCAGGGATGGAACCTGCACCCCTGCACTGGAAGGTGAAGTCCCAACCACTGGACCGCCAGAGAAGTCCCTGTGCTGGTACTTTGGATACAAGCATAGTCAAGATTACAGGAGCTCATTATAGTCTAAGAGGGGAGACAGAAATGCAAACAAATAACTTCAATCCTAAGTGGTAATACAATGATGCTTGGAGTGCTACCGGGACAACCCTCACTGGCTTCAAGAGTGCTACGGAGGAGGCTCCTTGGAAGAGGAGCAGGAGAACATGTGTCCTGAATTAAAGGATGAATAGGAGGATCCATCCAGGAGAAAAGGAGAGTCGACATTCGAGGCAAAGGGGTGATCTTGCAGGCAAGAAGCAGCACTATGAGAGCATGTGTGTGTGCGGCGCGCATGTGTGCACACGATCCAGTACAGTGCTGCTGCAGCATGAGGCGGAAGGGATAGGTAGGGTCCAAAAAATGAAAGGCTCTGGCCCCGGACAGGTCTGGGCTTCATCCTGTAGACAAGAGGGAGTTGTAGAAGGGACTGAAGCTGGGAAGTGTCACGATAAGCATTGTATTTAATTGGATCACTTTGTGGCAGGGAGGTCAGAGTGGTGACAGGGACACGTGGCGCGTGGTGAGAGCTGGCAGACTGCGAGGAGGGCGGGGCCAGAGAGCCAGGTGCTGGGGTCTAAGATGGATGAGTGGAGCTTTGCTGCTGACTCTGCGTAAAGCACTGGGTTTAGAGCTGCAGGGGCACAGATGCTTCAGACCTGTGCACCTCTACAGGGAATTATACTTGAACCAAAGATTCAGATGCAAACACAAGTTCAAGAGGGATGCCAACAAGTGCCACAGACGCTAGAGATAACATGATATAGGCACTCAGAGAGAAAGGGCAAGTGTCCGGCTTGAGAGGGCGAGCATCATTTGGGGAAGCTCTCGAAGAATGGAGGGGGACCTGAGGTTACTCTAAGCAAAATCTGGGTTCTTTGGAATGGTAGTCTGTCAAAATGTTCTCAGACAAAAGGGCTTCATGATCAAATGACTTGGGTTAGCATTGTGTTATCATATCTTTTAGATAATTATAAGGCTTCTTCACATATTTACAGGCTCTGAGAATTCCCTCAGTAAAGAAGCCTGTTTTTGTTTAACTTGTTTCCTCAATCTATATATTTACAAAAGCACCCCATGCTCCCCACACACTTTGGCTCCCTTCCCCCAACCTATTTCCCTGCAGAACCATGTTCCACAGGATAGAGTCTGAGGAACCACTGATCTGACAGAGAAGGAAACTGAGGCCAGAGGAATTAGGGCTGTGAAGTGGAGACAGTGGGGCCAGGGCCACAAAGCCTGTGTTTTTAGTCCAGTGTTCTTCCTGGGGATATTCCCTCCAACCAAACAGTGTTTTTGGTGAGAATCCAAGTCCTGAGCACTGAGCAAGGCATTCTGGAGGATACCATCCACAGATGGTTTCCGTCAGCTTCGGATGGACAGGAAACACAACTAACCAAAACCCACTATGTGGCATGGATCACACAAACATGCCGGGAATGAAGGGTCAGTTCCAGTCTCGGGCAGGGGACATTAGCAGGGACTTGGGGCAAATATACAGTCCCCAGGATGGGCCAACCCTCTGAGAGAAAACCCAGGCAGGGGCATGGAAACCATGGCTCATTTCCAGAGCCTGGCTGGAGGGGAAGGATCTGGTCTCGGTGATCAGGATGGCCCTAGGCCTCAGAGTTACACAGTAAAAATGATCCAGCGCTGATTATTTAAAAAAATTTTTTTTTCTTTTCTATTATTTATTTATTGGCT
This sequence comes from Hippopotamus amphibius kiboko, assembly GCF_030028045.1. Taxonomy (NCBI): domain Eukaryota; kingdom Metazoa; phylum Chordata; class Mammalia; order Artiodactyla; family Hippopotamidae; genus Hippopotamus; species Hippopotamus amphibius. The sequence continues at coordinate 58,001,025 of NC_080187.1, forward strand.
GCACTGGGTCTTTGTCGCTGTGTGCAGACTTTCTCTAGTTGTTGAGAGCGGGGGCTACTCTTCGTTGTGGTGCACGGGCTTCTCATTGCGGTGGCTTCTCTTGTTGCAGAGCACGGGCTCTAGGCTTGCGGGCTTCAGTAACTGCAGCATGCCGGCACAGTAGTTGTGGCTCTAGAGCACAGGCTCAGTAGTTGTGGTGCACAGGTTTAGTTGCTCCTCGGCATGTGGAATCTTCCCGGACCAGGGATTGTACCTGTGTCCCCTGCATTGGCAGGTGGATTCTTAACCACTGCGCCACCTGGGAAGCCCCCCAGCTACTAGAAAGAGAAGAGTAGAAATCAAGTCCACTCTCTGGGATGCGAGGCTGGCAAAGATGAAGTAAAGTAGGATGTAGTTAACATGTGAGGGCAGGTATACGATTCCCTCTTAGATGCCAGTTTCGTGTGTGTGTGTGTGTGTGTGTGTGTACATGTGCATACTTGCTCAGCTGTGTCTGTGTGTGGGTGTGGGCACTGGGGGAAAATTGGGGGATGGGGAAATAACAGATATGTCCCTCAAATAACAGGCAGAACAGAGCAGGTTCTTGCCTTCACAGAGATGATGGAGGTTGTGGAGGGAAAATAGTTATTAATGATACTCTATAAATCCTGGCATTAGAGCCCTCAGACTTACATCAGAATAACATTGCTACTCACACAGATACAACAGTAGTTGTGATACAATTATAAACATTCATAATTAGAACAGAGTAATAAGATCAGGTCTGATCTAGTTTGTTGGCAGGATTTCCGTTACCTTAATAACTGTAATAACTAATTAGACGCGGCATCCCTGCTGTTTTAATAAGGTGGTGTCATTCCTTACAAAGATCACTTAATCTCTGCTTCTAGTTTCTCTCCTTCATGTTATCCTAAATTAGCTGCTGTCAGACTCATCTTTCTAAACAGTGCTCTGATCATATTACTTGCCTACTCAAAACAATCTGTGATGAACACTCTCCTCCCTCTTAATGAATAAAATTCAACCTTCATGGTGTGGCATTTGAGGGCTCCAGCCCTCCTTTCCAAATCCTGCTGTGTCACTCTGATAATCTTATGCTCTGAGATGATGTTCAAAATGTGTAACAGCCAGTAAACTCTGGGTGCCAATCAGCCCAAACCGATGGGACCACAGCACTGAAGCAGGGTCCTGCCTCAACTCTGCTGTGTCAGGGGCAATTCTCGTCACTAGGGGTGGGAAGGTCCAAGGAGCCCAGGGGACAGCTGGGATGGCAGGGTGAACATTCGGGGCTGGCACTGGTGGCCCTTTACGACCAGTTTGGAAGTATTTCTTTGCTTTAGCAACTTGCATATCCTTCCAGCTGAATATCAGCCCAGCCTACCGAAGCTCCAGCTTTCCTTTCTGTTCTCTGTTCCTTGCATGGAACATGCTCTGAACTGTTAAAAGAGTCTTTATTTTCTTGCCTTTATGCATAGTTTTTACCCCCATCACACCCCAAATAAAACTTCTCTGCATTTCCAAATCCTAAAGTCTTTCTAGTTCGACTTCAGATGTAACCTTTCCCATCAAGCTTTGCTTTGCTTTGCTTTGCTTTTTGCTTTTCTTTTTTCTTCTTCCTTCCTTCCTTCCTTCCTTTCTTTCTTTCTTCTTTCTTTCTTTCTTTCTTTCTTTCTTTCTTTCTTTCTTTCTTTCTTTCTTTCTTTCTTTCTTTCTTTCTTTCTTTTCAGATATTTAGACAAAGGGTATTTTTAATTTTTAATTTTTTAAAATATTTTTTAAATTTATTTTATTTTATTTTTTTAAATTTATTGGCTGCATCGGGTCTTCATTGATGTGCGCAGAGAGCGGGGACTACTCTTCAATGCAGTGCTCGGGCTTCTTATTGCGGTGGCTTCTCTTGTGTGGGAGCACGGGCTCTAGGCACTCGGGCTTCAGCAGTTGCGGTGCATGGGCTCAACAGTTGTGGCTTGCGGGCTTAGTTGCTCCGAGGCATGTCGGATCTTCCCGGATCGAACCCCGTGTCTCCTGCATTGGCAGGCAGATTCTTAACTACTGCGCCACCAGGGAAGCCCCATCAAGCTTTTCTTAATCTCTTTTGCAAAAAACGAGTTGGCATAGCACTTCATCTGCCCCTTTCCTAAGCCGTCATGACAGAGACTGCCATATATTCACCAAACTGTCCTTCCTAGGCAAAGAGCTAGACTACATCTCCCAGTCATCACTAAACACTGGCCATGTGACTGGGTTCTGGACTACAGAACGTGGGCAGAAATGATGTGTGCCAGTCCCAAGTCTGGCTCATAAAATGCTGCCATGCATGCCTCCACTCTGCTCTCCAGAGGACAAGCTGGATGATGAGGATCGTGAGGGACCAAGAGGCTGTAAGAAATGGTGGAGCTGAGAGAAGATGGAACCTGGGTCCCTAAATCACCATATAGAGAGCTGTCACTGAACACCTGCTCTGAACTGTTTAAAGGGTGAGAAATACACTATTTTTGCATCCTTCCCAGTACCTGCAAACTTATATTATCATTGCTTATAAAGCTCTTTTTTCATTGCCTTGATTGTAGATTTCTTCAATTTAGAGTCCAAGTTAAATTCAACTGAACTGAAATATTTCAAACATATATGAAAAATATAATGAGTATAGCAGATATATGTATTCACCAGCCATTCTGAACAGGTTATAATTTACCTGTATTAGCCTCAGATCCTTTTTAAAACAAAACTTTACAGATACAGTTAAAGTTCTCACTCCTCCATTTTCAGCAAATATTGCTTTGCAAATAGTAGGTGTTCGAGATGCTTTATTAATGAATATATGAATTCTAACACCAGTGACTTGTTTTCTCACTGATGATAGTTGATTTAAATTTGATGTCCTTTGTGATCAAACCTATGTATTGCTGTGATCATTTGCTAATCTCTATTTCATAGTTTGGCTTCATGAAATGCAATGAAGCTAAATAACTCAGACTCCAATAGAAACCAAATCAGTTTCCTCCACTAGTATCAAGATCACCTGTACCACCTGTCCACAGCCTACTTTTACAGGTGAGGGCAATTGGTTTTCTTCAGAATGTGAAAGTACTGGACATTCTCTGGAAACAAAATTTATTTTTCATTGTGGACTGGTAAAGCTCAGATTGAGTTCATTTTAATGTAAATCTTTATAAACTCTGGAATTATATATCTTTCTATATTTCTATTATCATATTAGTGTATCATAGTAATGGATGTAGAAAATATACTCTAATACTTTGCTAATAGATAATCTTACATTATCTATTATTCTATTAAATGTTTTGTTTCTATTCTATTTCTATATTTTTATTTCTTCATTTGTCTTTAGACTCACCAATATAATTGCCTCTAAAACAAAGCCTGATTAATGTTGAATCACAAATATGTGATAAATAAGCTTCACTTTTACTGTACTCTTTGGATTGAAGGATATGAAACCACCTAGAATAAGTTTCTCCAATGTGGCTGCATGTTAAAATTACCTGGAGAACTTTAAGAATCCCAGCTCTAGCCTGCACCTCGCACCCACTAAATCAGAATCTTTGGGGATGGGACTTGGGTTTCAGTATATTTGAAAAATTTCCAGATGATATCAACATGCAGCTAAGTTTGAGCAACAGGGCTTTAGAATTTTTAGTTTTAAGATATTCTTTGTATTTTTTCTCCCCAGAAAGTTCATAGATGATGAGAATGAAGTTGCTTTCTTTACATCAGGTGACCATTACTTCGATAAACTTCAAATGAGTCAGAACACTATCCTGTTTTGACCAGTCCCTCACCATGGCAACGCACTGGATCATTTGCACGCAAATGGGATTTTACAGTCCTCAGCCCACACTCTGGTAAATTGCTTAGTAACCTTTTCACTGAATGATGATTGCAAATAAAATCTTTATTATTACTATTATCAGAAATTACACATTATAACACTGGTTATTTCCTTTCTAGTTGGTGTTAAGAAATTAGTCATTTAAAATCTAATAACAGGACTACTTGCTATTTGTTTAATTTCCTTCTAGAAGAAAAAGTTCTCATTAATAATTTATTTTCTGGAGCCCATCTTGCCAGTCTCATTAAATGACACTTTAGTGAGTGTAAAAATATCTTCCTTCTAAGCACAGAGACAGAAACGGCTAAATTAGGGAAAGTGTGATATTCTCTTTGCCACCTAAATTTTCTTTAAAGCAAATATCTCATAAGAATAAGGGTTTTCTAAAGGAGACCTGAGTTTGGGGGATGAGTTCCAAGACTGAGCAGGATGAACAGAAGTCAGAATGGTGCCTCTCCTACCCAAAGATGATGCTCTAGTGAAGCATACACAATTTCTAGTTCTCCGAGGGGTGGGGATGTGTTTTTGCTAATATGGACATGTCCCCATCAGGGTTGGGTGTTGCATAGTTCCAAGGACTGCTATTCACTCTGACATCTTGTGACAAATGCCTGCTGTGTGGAGCATAATGAAAGTGATTTTGCACCAAGGCCCCAGAACCGTCCCCTCTGAGCCGTGTCATACATCAGTAAAGCACGTCCAGGAGTTGTTCCAATATGGCTGGCTCACCTGGTCCCTTTAGTGAACATAGCTTTCTAACTATGGAAACTCACTGTGATTTGGTGAATTCTGATTCCTGAAGAGAAATGTTACTTTTTTAGGATGAAGTGGGAAAGCTAGGTAGTGAGTGAATTTGAAATGAATTTTTCAACTTTTTCCTTTGCATTGGCCTATTTTGCCCTAAACATTAACCCAGGCCCATGCATCGTGTTCCAGAAGATTGCAAAAAGCAAGTCATGTTCTGGATCGTCCCTAGTTCCACCCCTTGTCACTCTATCTCCATTTCCTCCTGACTCCCTAGAGATGCCATGGCTGTCATTCTAGCCCCAGATGCTTGGGTGTTTTGCTCTATTTTTGTTTTTTTTAAAAAAATATTTATTTATTTAGGCTGCTCCGTGTCTTAGTTGCAGCATGCAGACTTCTTAGTTGCGGCATGCATGCGGGAGTTAGTTCCCTGACCAGGGATCTAACCTGGACCCCCTGCACTGGGAGCTCAGAGTCTTACCCACTGGGCCACCAGGGAAGTCCCCTACTCTCTCTATTTTTCTGCATTAGGAAAGCCGTGTGTGGAAGGGATGACTGGACCATGCCAGTTCCTTCTGCATACCTTAATGGAAGAGGAATTTCCATGATTAGTTAGCAATAGTGATAATTAGAATTCCCTTCAGAATGTCTAATATATCCTACCAAAAATCTCCGAACCACTTTTCTTTTTTGAATTGTGGTAAAATGTACATAGCATAAAATATATCATTTTAGCCATTTTTAAGTGGACGGTTCAGTGGTGTCATGTACACTCACTCCCATTATCGTGCAACCATCACCACTGTTCATCACTAGAAAATTTTCATCTTCCCACCCTGGGAAATTCGTCCCCATTAAACAGGGACTCCTGATGGTCACTCCCGATTCCCTCCTCCCTCCAGCTCCTGGCAAACACCATTCTGTTTTCTGTCTCTGTGAATTTGACTACTCTAGGCACCTCTTATAAGTGGAATCACACAGGAGCTGTCTTTTTGTGTCTGGAGTATTTCTTTTAGCATAATGTCTTCAAAGTCCCTCCATGTTGTAGCATGTGTCAGAATTTTATCCCTTTTTAAGGTTGAACAGTATTCCATTGAATGTATATATTAACCATTTATAGATAGAAAAACAGAGCCATGGAAACATTCTAGCAAAGGGAATAAAACACTAGTATTCAGTTACTGGGTCACTTGACAAATGGTTATTGCACTTTGTCAGTCTCTTTCCCTAAAGTGGAGTTTCTAAATGACCTCTTTCCCTAAAGTGGAGTTTTAAAATGAAATTTAAAGAACTTAATTTTCTTGATCTTTGTAGGCATGGTGCTCAGATGATTAATGAATGAATGAATTAACTGAAGTATAGTTGATTTACAATGTTATAATAGTTTCAGGTATACAGCATAGTGATTCAGTATTTTTACAGTTTATATTCCATTAAAAGTTATTTTAATGGACAGTTGAGTAAGTCTTGAAGGAAATAAAGGAGAAGCCATGTGGATCTCTGGGACTGGATAACAAGTACAAATGGCTGAATGAGGAGTGTGCCTGCACTGAACTGGCTCCACAACCAGCAGCTCCAGAGGAATAAGCCAGAGAGAAGCCATAGGACATGTCAGGGGTGACGTGGGGCTGGGGCTTTATTTGTCATTTTAGGGATTTTGATTGCTACTTCAAGTGACTCCTTATCAGTTCATAAAGATTCATTGATTTCTTTCCTTTTTTATGGCTATAGATTATCCCATTGTGTGATGGTTTATTCAAATCATCTCCAGTAGGGGCATTTGAATGGTTTCCAATATCTTGCCATTATAAAGAATGCAGAGTGAATAACTAGTGCAAGTGTTGTTTATAATTTGTGGAGGTGTGCTTTCAGAGTAAACTGCTGGATATTGGATTGCTGAGTTAAAGCACAAATGAATATGTAGTTTTACGATCTATTCTCAATTCCCTTTCATACCATCATGCAATCCAAGGGCATATCATTGTGTACTCCTACCAGCAATGTATGAGAGTGTCTGTTTTCCCATATTCTCACCAAGTGTGTTGTCAAGCTTTTGAAATTTTGTCAGTCTAATGGGTGTGAAATTGTAGCTTGGTGTAGTTTTAATTTTCATTTCTTAGTATGAGAGAAGTTGAGTCTGTATTCATATGCTTAGGTATCATTTGTCTTTTTCTGTAAAATGTCTGTTCTTGTCTTTTACCCATCTTCCTCTATAGTTTTCCCTCCTTTTTTTTTGAGAGCTCTTTATATATTAAGAAGCTTAAGTTTCAAATATTTTATCAGTTTATCATTCGTTTTTCCCTTGTTTGTGCGATTTCCCATGTTAAAAAAATGGGTTTAGTATTATATGGTCAAATTTATCAAATTTCTCCTAATTGTTAGTAGATTTTAGTCATTCATAGAAAGTCTTACTCTACATCCACGTTATAAAGGAACTTATCCATATTTCTCATAGTTCCTGTACCTCCAAAACAGGACTTATTCAGAATTTATTCTGGTTTAATGCATGAAGTATGGTCCAATTTTATCTTTTTTAAAATGGTTATACTCTTGTCCTAACATCATTTAGTAAAAAGTTCATGTTTTCTCCAGTGATCGGAGATGTCTTCATCATAATATAATAAACTTTCACATGTACTTGGGAATGCTGCTAGATTTTCTATTCTGTCCCATTGGATCATCTGTCAGTTTATATGCCAGGACCACATCATCTTAATTTATGGAGACTTTCTACTACATTTTACTGCCTGTCTTGTCAGCAAGCTCCCCTCACTGCTCTTTTTCAAACTGTTCATGTCTTTCTGCATGTATTTTCAAATCAACTTGTCTAGCTCTAGGAAAAAGAAGTACTTTTACTGGGATCACTTTAATTTTATGCATTAACTGGTGGCAAATTGGCATCTTTTTGATCTTGTCATTCTAACCAGGAACAAGGAATGTCTTTTCATTTGTTCAAGTCTACTTTTGGGTCTTTTAGGCATATTTTGAAAGTTTTCCTCATATAGCTTTTGCGAATTTTTTGTTCAGTTTATTTCTAAGAATTTAATTTTTATTTTGTTACTAAAAGTGACGTTTTCTTTTCCAACGCAGCTTCTAATTTGTTATAGATTGTATTTATGAGAGTTACTGATTTCCTAAGGTTTATTTTGTATCATACTACCTTACTGAATTCTCTTATTGTCTATACAAGTCTTATCATTGATTTTCTTGACTTTCCCAGGTGGACTTCATATTATCTACATCCTCTACTTTTTCCCGCACTCTCCATTTGGATTTTACTTTGATGTGGGCTTTGCAGCTGTCTCTATTAGTTTTGGGTACCTAATTCTCCACATGAAATTTTTAATATTCTTTGTCTCCTAATTTTGCTGTAGGCATTGATAATGGGTGGTTTTATAGCTCTTTTTGTGCATTCCCATTGTTTTTAGAGAATGTGTGAAAAGATTTAGATTTAATTGGCACCCATTTTCCTGCAGGAACCAAGAAGTCTTGAGTTTTTTTTTAAATTTTAGGTACACTGTATGGCTTTTGGGATCTCAATTTCCACACCAGGGCTACAGCAGTGAAAGCGCCAAATCCTAACCACTAGACCACTAGGGGACCACAATTCCCATTAGGGAATTCCTTAGAAGTCTGGATTTTTTTTTTTTTTTAATGTAACTACTTCAAAAATTCAGAAAACTAGAGAGAATGATATCATGAACAGCAACATGCCTAATACAAACCTTTGTCAAATCTTAATTTCTTTTTGCTATATTTGCTTTGGATTTTCTTATAGCAGAATGAGAACATTACAGATACACTTGAAGCCCCCTGTGTAGCTCTCATCAGCCAGTCTGCTCTCCTCCCAGGAGTGACAACCATCCTGACCTGGGTAGTTCCAATGACCACATATGTTTTTATGCTTTAACAAAATATTTAATTTTCCTGAAACAATGCCTTATTGCCTTGAATGTTTATAAACTCTTTATAAGTAGCATTTTACTGTACATATCCTCTTGCCCCTTGCTTTTCCTGTGGTTTATGCATTCTGGTTTCTAAATAATATGTTATTGTTTATCTACAACTCCATTTATTTATTCACTCTTCCATTAATGGACATTTGGTTATTTTCAGGGTTTTTTTTTTCCAGTAGAAACTGCTTCAGTAAGAATCCTCATACATGTCTCCTTGCTGCCTGAATGAGTGTTGCTAGAAAGCACACATTTCGGGGTGGAGAGGCTGGGCCGTGCTGCTGAATAGCTTTCAGTGTGATTGTTCCTTGTCTCACTGCCAAAGCCAGTGTCAGGGAGTCTTCGCACAAGTCCACAGCCACCAACACTTGGCTCTTCAGATCTGCACATTTTTGGTACTCTGGTGAGTTTTTGAAATGTTCTTTTTCCTGAGGCTTCATGAGGACAACACAGGATTATTTTAACATATTGACTGCATACTCTGCAATGATATCATTGATACTACGCAATGATATTCACAAACAGTTTTATACATAATAAACTCTAAAGGATATAGCAATTTAAAATCTTCCCTTACTAAGGAAACGCTCATAAACCTTAATTAATGTGTCAATGATAATAATAATGATTTATTAATAATTGATAAATTACATTTATATTAGCATACACTATTAATATTAACACAATAATAATAATTTATTGGGAATTGCATAAAAACCTTACAGAAGTCAGTGGGAAGTTGTATAACAAAGGGAGTCCAACTTGAGGATGGAAGATGCCTTAGAGGACTGGGGCGGGGAGGGTGGGGGGGACTCGGGGGGGGGGAGTCAAGGAAGGGAGGGAATACGGGGATATGTGTATAAAAACAGATGATTGAACTTGGTGTACCCCCCCCCCAAAAAAAAAAAAACAAAAAAAAACCTTACAGAAGCAATGTTACTTAGCCTTTGTAGGAGCCTCATGAAGCAGGAATAAGTAAATTTATATTAGATGGGGAAACAGGCTCAGAGAGTTTTCAAGGATTCCCCTAAGTTACAGATTGGCTAGGTGGTGAAGGCAAGACTTGAAATCAATCTTGGGGGTCATGCAGTCTGATCCTCCCTGTGGGTGTCATGCTGCCCTTGTCTTGTCTCTCGCAGGCAGAAGTTAAACCTCTTGTTCTGTGATCCTAATGACCCTTTCAGTTAATGTGCTGTCACCTACATTGCTGTAAGTGCCAAGTCATTTTCCATTGATTATTTTTTAAATAGGATGCTATCCTTCTCTTCAGTATCCCTGCAAACTTAGTTGCCCGCTTTTGTCAATAAACAGGATGGGCCGTACTGCAGTGATCTGACCCTCTCTTACCTCAACCTCGGCACTTTTTAAAAAAATTTTATTGGAGTACAGTTGATTTACAATGTTGTGTTAGTTTCAGGTGTACAGCAAAGTGAATCAGTTATATACACACATATATCCACTCTTTTTCAGATTTTTTTAGCACTTTCTTTTCTGGTTGTATTTATTCTCTTCACAGATTCAGTGCTCTCTTCCAAAATGTTTAACCAAACTTCGCAAAAAAAGAAAAAAAAAAAGTTAAAGGGACAACAAGGTCAGAAAGGATCAGTCTAAGCTGAAAAGACCAAAGGCACATTAAAAACAAAACAAAAACCAAAAAACCACCTTAAATGGACATCATTGCTGCTGGGTTCTCTGGCCATGCGTCTTCTCGGGGTCAGCTCTATCTTTAGCCCTTGGCCCAGCACCACGTGCTGTGACCAGCCCACCCTCCCCAATGGGGCTGCCTTGACCATGCCCACCTCTTCAGGGTTGTGGTTCTTCTATGGCCAAAGGGAGGGAAACAGCTTCTCTCCATTTCAAGGCCTCCTCCCAGCCAGCCTGATAAAAATCTGCAGAAGTACAATTCTGCACACATGAAAACAGAGCAATAGGGCTGCACGCATTCCTGAACTTTCCATCCCTGGGTAGGCAATGGGCTTTACTTCTTAACCAAAAGGTCCTCCAAACTGAGTTCCCAAATCCTCCCTGAACAAAAGAGCAGAACACTTCTCCCAGTTTTATTTATTTACTTATTTAGTTTCTTTTTCTTTTCTTTTTTTTTTTTGCCACCCAGCATGTGGGATCTCAGTTCCCCGACCAGGGATTGAACCCACATCCACTGTATTGGAAGCACAGAATCTTAACCACTGGACCACCAGGGAAGTCCCTCTTCTAGTTTTAGATTTGCAGGTTTCAGAAAAATTGAGATTCACTCTTTCTTAGCATACTTGATCACACCTTGAGTATCAAAATTATGTAGAAATAACACAGTCCTAATACACACACTTGTTAGATTTATTGAATTGAATGACTTTTCCATCACACAAAAATTTACTTGACCGTTGAGATCTCTTAGGCGATTTTTCAGAAAGCGGTAAAAGGGAAAGTCTTAGATCAGGGCATCTTATCCAAAAATGAATGTTGCCTTGTGGTAAGCTGCACAGAAAGTTCTGACAGGCCACTGTCACCCACTCCTTCTCAGGTGACCACTCATTGGAGAAGGCACCCTGTCCAGCATTTTCCTCGATTTGCTGATTCTAGCTATTACATTTTTCCTGCTCCTTTGCCTGCATGGTGTTTCTTTGTTTCCTCATGGTTGTCCAAACTTTTGGGGTTGCTTGTCCTGGCGATAGAGGTGTGTATAGAAGACTGTCCAAGCCTCAGACTAATGTCCAAATATTGGATTAAACACATATTAAGTCTAGGAAACACATACATGTATAAGACACACAATTACTGAATCCATTAGGACATAAGGCTCTAGAAAGACCTGACAGAACCCCAGTGTGCTATCAGATATTCAAAGAGAAACCCAACAGAAATTGACAACTGAAACAGAACAAATCAGAGACAAAAGCAAAAGCAAACAAACAAACAAATAACACCTCACACATACAAACATTAATCCAGGGAGATTTTGTAAGCTAGGATCAAATATAGAAAAGAGCCAGAGTACCACCAGAGAGAATGGAGATTCTCAGAATGTAATTAGACAACTGTACTAAGAACTAAGATAAAGACAAAAGCCTAATATTAAATACCAAGGCAGTGCGTCATCTGGAGAATAGAGCAAGGAGTCTGAGCAGACCGATAGTGTTGCTTATAAGTATGTTAAGATAAAATAAACTTAAAATGGTTGGAAGAAAGGGGAACAGAAGAGTGTAATGTGGTTGGAAATATGCAAATAAAAAGAAAGGAATAGAAATGTATAAAAGATAGGGATGAAAGGAAAGTATGAGAGATATATTGTCCGTACTACCAAAAACTTAGCTAGATATAGAAGTATGTAAAAAGGCAGAAAAAAAAATAAAAAATATCATTAAAAATTATGTTATAAAACTTGTAGATCCCTTAGGGCTAAGATCGTATTTAATAAAGAAAAAAAAAAAAGAGAGAGAAAAAGAAAAAGAAAAAAAAAAAATCCAGAACTGATCCCAGAATGGACCAGTTCAATAGGTATTGATACTACTATTTCTGTTTCCTTAGCGTCTCAGCTGTAAGTGTTCTTCTCCTTGCCTTGGGTTTTTTTGCATTATTCTGTGACCAGCAGAGGTTCCTTTACTGTTCGTCTGTAAGCGTTGGTGTGTGGGGAGGGAGAGGGTACAATAGTGGCTCCTTCTCCTGGGAGTGAGTGAGCAGTGGCGCACTGTTGTTTCAGTCGGGCTTGGAGGTGCCTGTTGCAGAGGGACACCGGTGGCTCAGGCGTAAACAGAAAGTCTTAGAGTTGGGCCTCTCTCGGGGTTTTTTTTGGTTGCTGTTGTTTTTTTTTTTTTTTTCTCTCAGCAGCCTCCCTGCTGCTGGCGTTGCAAGGGGTTTTAATCTAGCCCCACCTGAGCGCCTGAGGGTGCTTGTTATCCCTGAGCGCCTTAGGTGGCCCACAGGGCGTCTCTCCACTGCCTGTTGCAGAGGCGCCGAAAGAGAGGGAGAGGCTATGCGCACGGCTCCTCCCCCCCACCCCCCCGCCCGGGAGCCTGCAGCCTCCAGCCGCCATCATGGCCGGGCAGCTCTCAGGGACGGGCAGTCCTCTCCGCGGACCTCCTCCCTCCTGTCCTCTCGTCCGTCACCCTACCGGCAACAATGTTTCTCACCCTGAACCAGCTCTCCGGTTCCCACGCTCCCGCTCCTGGACCCTCCGTTCAGCCGCGGATCGATGTCTCGGTCCGGGAACGCTGAGCTGCGCTGTGGACCCTCCGAATGTTTCTCACTCCCTCCCGTCTGCCACAGCTCCGCCGCTTCACCCTCTTTGAGCCCTCGTAGATGCCTCCCTACCGGCTATGTCGGGCTCCCCGTAGCCCTTTCTGGTGTCCGAGGCCGTCTGCTGGTGTTCAGCTGGTTCTCTGTGGGAATGACTGCGTCCTTCCATGCATTCCCAATGCATCTGTGGAGAGGGATGCACTCCACGTCTCTCTACTTCGCCGCCATCTTTTTTCTCCTTAGCTATTACATTTTTATCAGGTTACCTCGGGGTGGGCATGGAAGAGTATCTGACTCTGAGAAATGTATCCACACTAATCACAGCTATAAGAAATTTACAAACCCAGACTATTAACTTACTGATTAAAAGTGGTGAGTATACCTGGGTGCAGACTACTTTTTCTGCAACCTCTAATCCCAAATCTTTCAAAACCAGTTTTTGTATTTATTAGGCAGCAAAACCTCTGTGAACTGATGTGAGGCTATTTGAAATCTCCTTTGATCTTCCTTCATGTGAATATTCATGAACCGCACTGCAGAATGTGTGTAAATGGTAATAGTAATGAGTTAGTAATAATTAATGGCTATCATATCACATTATATTAGCATATACTATTAATATATTGTCATACTAACAATGATACTTAATTGCGAATTATTTAGTCGCATGGTTTTGTTCCAGACGTTGCTGGAAGGGGGTGGTTTACAAATGAATATACCACATACGCACGGTTTCCTTTCTAAAATTTGAAAATATCTGTGTTCTGAAGCATATCCGGGCCCAACGGTTTGGGGTGAAGGACTGGGGCTTTGTGCTGCCAGGGCTTAGAGGCCTTACACACAACCTTTGGGGCAACCTCTCAATGGTATCAAAGTGCCCGGGATACAGACCCAGCTCGAGGCCAGCAGGCAAGCATAGCACCTCACCAGACAAAGCTGGACGAGCCCCTAGCTTGTGAGGAACTGTCCCTGACAGAATCGTCCTTGCTTGCAGGAGTAAAGACCACTCTGTAACCAGACCACTTAATCTGTCAGTGTGATTTTCCCATACAAAGATCTGGATAAACCCTAAAACTTTCCTACTACCAAATTATTATATGTCCATATTCCCTACCAATGACCAATGATTTCTATCTTTGAAGGACTGCTTCAAAATACTTAGACATTGGATGGTAGCTTACTTTACAAGGGTATCTCTCCCTAGTTCTTCTTTCCAAAATTTATTTTGAGATACTGAAAAGGATGCAATCATAATGTATAGCTCAATGACTTTTCACAAATGGAATACATCTGATAACTATCACCCAGATCAAAACCCAGAACGTTACCAGCACCCCACAAGCTCCTCTCATGCCTTCTCTTAGTTACTACCCATGATGTATCTTATCTGTTTCTTCCTGACAAGACTTGGGGCAGGCATCCTTGGTATTTTGAAGATCTATGGGAGACATGCTAATTTGCCTAGTCACATTTGCAAAATATTATCTAATGAGGTTGACACACTGGAAATATTTCCACAAATAGCTAACTCCATTTCTTTGCATGAATTCCTATTATTCCTGTGAAAATGATCCTTTCTGACCTTGTTATCCAGCTATTGGGATGCGTCTTATTTGTGGTTTGCAGTTACTGTGCACTGATTACAATTGTTTACCAAAGATTTTGGGAAGGTCACGAGCTTCTGGGCAGTGTATGTGAACTTGAGAGGGGAAAAAAATGTTCCCTTTTCTGGGAAAATCTAAAGTATAGGAACAAAATGTTACAGGGTATAGGGGACCACTGTGGCTTCAGGCGCTTAAGCTTACATTCCTGCTAAAGTAGTCATTTACCTCATTCCATCACCAGCCACTCATTTGCATTGGGAATTCCCCATCCTTGGTCCCTGCACTTGGAAGATCTGTTCCCCGCTCTGGGGAAAGGGTTGGTGGGGCACAGGGCCAGACCAAGTTAATGAGGACAATGCAGTAGTTCCTGGGCCAGTGGTGCATCCCTGTAAAGGGATTTGTGTGAGGATGATGGGGTAGAAATCTCTAGCTAGTTCCATTCAGCCTCAGAAAGGTACATGCTCTGGGACCTTCCCTTCACTAGCAGCTCTGCCTTCCCCGAGTATCCAAGGCATTACTCTCTACTAGGCGAGGGAGGGGGGGATTAAAATGATTCTGAAATGGGCACTGTCCCTAAAGTTTGCATGAGCTGGCCAAAATCTGAAGCTCTAAGAGGTGACACATTTATTAGACAATTGGTAGGCCCAGTGGCCTCTCTGCCCAGAACAAGAAGGACAGCACTGTTAATACTGCCTGTAACAGTTGCCATGCTGGTCTCCCCTGAACTGGCTGTGGTCTCTGAGATAGCGCGCCTGAGCCTCCTGGCACTGCAGACTGAGGGTGTCCACCTGTCTGAGTTTGGCTGTCCTTGAACTTGACTCCATACCTCTCCACGTGGAGCTCACAGTTCAGGAAGCTCCAGTCCCCCCCACTCCTCTTGCTTCTTCTATCTTCCTGCCTTCCAGCCAGGGAAACCCTCATCTTCTCCCACAGGCAGGGGGGAATGGCTTTTTATGAATTTCTATATTCAGTCTAGTTAGTGAATAAACGTTATGCCCCACTCCTTTCAAGCTTTGTCTTTTGAGGGAAAGAGGCTTATTCTTTCCTTCTGTGATGCCTGGCTCATGCAAAGCAAAAGCTTCAACTTTTACAACTATGGTCTGTGGATTCCAAGAGCCTCTTTTGAAAGTCAAAAAGTGGACTGCTGATTCTTCCTTATAGAATAGGTGCGGAGGTCACCAACAAGAAAGCACAAACCAAAAACCAAAACCAAAATAATTTTAATATAAATGCAAAGTATTATTTCATGACACACATGATCTATGCCCTATAGTCAGAGTGAATGTCAGGATTAGCTGGAATTGAGCTATGAACCAGCAAGGATGTGCCCAGGGTCTTTGGCAGCCATCTTGATGCCAGAGGGGAGACCCCATCTGGGCATGAGGTGAGCACTGACAGCACATTGGCCAAATGGCCAGTTTGTGAAAGGTATTGGCATGTTAGGGCTGCCATAGTAAAGAACCACAGACGGGACTTCCCTGGTGGTGCAGTGGTTAAGACTCTGCGCTCCCAGTGCAGGGGGCCCGGGTTTGATCCCTGCTCAGGGAACTAGATCCCACAGGCATGCTGCAACTAAAAGTTCGCATGCCACAACTAAGGAGCTGGCAAGCTACAACTAAGGGAGCCCATGAGCTTCAACTAAGACCTGGTGCTACTAACTAACTAACTAAATAAAACCTATTAAAAAAATTAAATATGTGGGAGAGAAGGAAACATATTTAAAAAAAAAATAAGAACCACAGACTGGGTTGCTTAAACAATAGAAATTTATTTTCCCATGATTCTACACGCTAGACGTCTGAGAGCTAGATTCTGTAGGGCTGGTTTCTCCTGAGGCCTCCCTCCTTGGCCTGTGACAGCTGTCTTCTCCCTGTGTCTCACATAGTCTTCTCTCTGCGTGTGCGTCTGTGTCCTAATCTCTCCTTATAAAGACACCGGTTGTATTGGATTAGGACTCACTCATATAAACTCATTTTACCTTAGTTACCTCATGAAAGACCTTGTTTCCAAACAGTCACATGCTGAGGTACAGGCGGTGAGGACTTCAACATATGAATTTTGAGGGGACACAATTCAGCCCATAACTTTAAATAACCATTTTCCTACATTTACTTATTTCTTTTAATGGTTTAGTGTTAGTTTACTTGTTTGACTCTGTGTTCCAACTAGCACTGCAAAGAAAGTTCAGCCGTGTGTTTCCTGGCTCCCCAACGCATCGTGTGTAACGGTATTGACTTTTGGTGACTTGGTCCACATCCAGTTAAGGCTAAAGAAACAAAACGCAACAGAGAGAAGCCAGATCCTGGTTCTGTCAGCTGAGCCTGTAACCAGCTACGCCTCAAGTCATGGTTCATTTACCCGAATCAATAAAATGCCTTTGTCTCAAGTCAGCTTGACTTGGGATTTCAGGCACTTGCAACACGAAGAGCCCTGATGGACTTGGCAGCATTCCGTCTTTTTTTCCCCCAAATTATTTCTGTTGCTTTTTTACTAGGCTGAAAATAACTGTCTTTGAACATCTAAATAATTTAAATTATTGATACAAATATGTAGATGTTAACACTTTTGCTGAGGAATAACTCACAAACAATAAATTGGACACAGTTCAAGTGTATAATGTGATGAATTTTGATAGATATTACACACCCATGGAACAACCACCACAATCAAGACACAGGACCAGTCCATCACGCCAAAAGTCATTCTTGTTTTCTCATATTCTTTATGTTGCTTTTCACTTTCTTAGGCCAAAACTGATGAAAGAAAACCTCTAGTTTCTCTCTCTCTTTTTTTTTTTGTGAAGGTTCAGATTCCTCCTCTTTCTCTTCTATGCCGACCCCATGCGTATACTAATGTTGGGAGGACACTCCCAAAGAACAGCTTAAACCAAAGATAAAGTAGAGAATCAAAGCAGATTACTCTAGTTTTAAATTTTCATTTAAATATTTTAATCTGCTGTCATTTATTGAGTACAGGCTGTGTGTTTGGCACTGCTAGGTCATGAATTATCTTGTTTAGTCTTTAAAATAAGCAAGCACTTGAGGTGGAGTGGTTTCAAGCTATCCAGTTTGTGACATTTTTGTTATGGCAGCCTTAGTAAATGAATACATGTGGCAAAAGGAACTTTGCAGACACGATTACATTAAAGATCTTGAGATGGAGAGATTTTTGGATTTTCTGGTGGGTCCAATGTAATTACCAGTGAAAGAGAGAAGCAAGGGGGTCAGAGTCAGAGAATGAAATGTGATGACAGCAGTGGAGCCAGAGTAAGGCAGCATGGGGAACAGCCATTGCTGGCTTTGAAAACAGAAGGGGCCAAAAGCCAGGAAATGTGGCGGCCCCTGAAGCTGGAAAAGGCAAGGAAATCGATTCTCCCCTAGACTCTCCAAAAGGAAGCCCTGCTGACACCTTGATTTTAGCCCAGAGAAATCTAATTTCAGACTGTAAAATAATACATTAGTGTTGTTTTAAGCCATCAAGTGTGTGGTAGTTTCTAATTGTAATTGTGGTAATTTGCAGCAATAGGAAATTAATACATGGGATTTTTTTGTTTAACTTATGAGAAGATATACCCTTACTAAACTTGAGTTTGCTGCTTATAAGAGATGGAAGCTATTAAAATGTAGCGAAGAAATTTAAGATTTAAGTGTTAGAAAGGGTAATCTGGACTGGAGGATAAATCAGACAAGGTGGAGATTTTAGACAGAGAAATTAAAAGGGAAGCTGTTGTAGCAGTTCAAGCAAGAGATGGTGAGTTCCTGAACTCTGTCAGTGCCAAGTACAGTTTCAGGATAAGAAGGGTTTCTGAGAGGCTTATAGGAAGAATCAACAGTGCTTATTAAGGGACATTCAAGTTTATGGCTAAGGGAAGTGGGTGGATCATAGTACCATTCTTTTTTTTTTTTTTTACAGTATCAAGAGATGAATTTACTTGTGTTACTTATGGAAACAAAGCTTTACATGGGAGATGACTTTTCTGGGATATTAAATTAAATGTTTTTAATTTTGAAAATTGAGATATAATTGACATACAACATCATATTAGTTCTAGGTGTACAACGTAATGATTTTCTCTGTGTATAATACAAAATGATTACCACAATAAGTTTAGTTAACATCCATCACCATCCACAAATCTTACAAATCTTTTTTTCTTGTAATGAGCACTTAAGATCTATTCTTTTAGCACCTTTCAAAAATGCAATATGGGGACTTCCCTGTTGATGCTGTGGTTAAGAATCCGCCTGCCAATGCAAGGGGCACAGGTTCGATCCCTGGTCTGGGAAGATCCCACATGCTGAGGAGCAACTAAGCCCGTGAGCCACAACTACTGAGCCTGCGTGCCACAACTACCTAAGCCTGTGTACCTAGAGCCCGTGATCTACAACAAGAGAAGCCAGTGCAATGAGAAGCCTGTGCACCACAACCAAGAGTAGCCCTCGCTCTCCACAACTAGAGTAGCCCTTGCTCTCCACAACTAGAGAAAGCCTACATGCAGCAAAAAAGACCCAACGCAGCCAAATTAATAAATTAATTAATTAAAAAATGTAATATGGTATCGTTAACTATAGTCACCATGCTGTGCATTACAACCCCAGGACTTATTTATCTTAGAACTGGAAGTTTTTTTTACCACTTGATCCCCTCCATCCATTTTACCCACCCACCATCCTCCACCTCTCGCAACCACCAATCTGATCTCTGTATCTATGAGTGTGGGTTTTCTTTTAGATTTCACACATAAGATGTGAAATTTCAATTTTACATTGAAAAAAATCTGGAGCTCAGGAGGAAGATTTGAGCTGGAAGTACAGACTTGACATGATTAGTATAGATAAATGTTGAAGCCATGAGCATGGATGGGATCACTCAACAACAACAACAAAAAAGGTAAAATCAGGAAACTAATGGGGTTGGAACTTGAGTCATCTACCTCACCTAGGTTACCTCCCAAAGTGTTTTATACAAAGGGAAAATATTCACTCAAATTAACCATTTTACAGTGACAGAGCCATTTAATGCAAACAGTTACCAGCAGATCTCCAAAACCAGGGATGGGCCAGGGCCCATGTGATCTGACTTTTGAAAATGGGGGTCACATGGGTCAGCCTCTGTATCACTATGTGAAATTATTGTCTCTATCTAATGACTTAGCAAAGTGGGCTGCTATTATTTAAAACTTTGTTTTTTTTGAGCAGCAAAAGCCAGTTGGAAATAGGTCAAATGTGAAGTACCAGCGCATAGGGGAAAAACATCTTCAAACCTGCTGTATTTTGTGGGTAAGTCATTGTTCCCCAAATAGGTTATATAGGTTTGAAAGCAGAAATTGTGTCTTAAAACCTATGGATTTTCAAGCTGTTCTCCTATAGACTATTTTGTGACATGGGCCCAGATGTTTCATTCACATATTACTGGGGAAATTTTCCAATTCTTGGAAGAATGTAACCAATCAATAAAGTTTTTGCAAGTCTTTCTCTCATATCTAACTAAAACCTTTTGTACCTGCTACTTTTGTGGGATAAAATGAGTGAAAGAGCAACACACACACACACACACACACACACACACACACATAGCAAGAGACTCAGAAATACCTAATTATCCTCAGTCTGAGGGCTTCTTTTGGTTTGGAATGTAAGAGCTTATAGTTGTGATTTTTAATTATTATAATTAACAATCACGTTTCTTGCTAATAAAATTGCTCCCAGTTTGGAGGATGAAATTAAATCTGTCTTCCAGTGTGTATTTTGCACTAATTCCGTGGGATTTTGGTCACACAGTCAAGTAAGTCTGGGAAATACTGGATTAAACAAAGTTAAACTGTTTTTTCAGAGTCTGTAAAATGAGAATGTATCCACATATCTCCAAGAAAGAGTGGAGTTACAACATTTCTCAAAGTTATTTGACCTCCACACCATATTTTTTCTCCAATCTGTCTTGTGGGAGACATTTTTTTGGAAACATTTATATTGAGCATCTAAGGTTCGTGTTTGGGTCATGATTCCTAGGTGCTTTACTTCCTCAAACAAGTTTGAGAATCACTGTTCTCTGTCACCCAGAAAAAGCTGAGAAATTACTAAACAATTGACGTAATATGGCAAAGACTGCCGATTGTTCCCCAGTATCCCTTCTCACCCTCTCCTTTGGTAATAGAACTTGTGATTTTAACTGTGAACAGAGCTACCCAGAATACAGTCTACCTTTCGAGCCCTCTTTGTGCTAGGTGAGGATGTTGACTGCATTCTGGAGGAAATGATATGAGAAATCTCTGTGTTATGCCCTCAAAGGAAAGGGGCATATTTTCAACTTCCTCTTCCCCTGTTTCCACTGGCTGGAATACAGTTGTGATGGCAGAAGTCAGAGCAGCCATATTGGGATAGGAGATGAAAGCCTCAAGTTGAGGATGGCAGTAAAATATGATAGAAATAGTCTGAGACTCTTATGATTGTGGGGACACTGGATTTGCCCTGGAGCACCTACCTCATGTTTTATATGAAACAGAAACTGTAATCTGGTTCAAGTCATTTTTTTAAAATTATGGAGTCTTTGTTATAGCAACTAAATTTATATCCTAACTAATCACTGAGTAAATGGATCAGGAAGAAAAAGAACAGAGAGTATGACAACACTGGGTGCTGAACACTCTTGGAACTGTTCTAGTTTGTTGGTTAAGGAGCTGAATAGGATGCTTTTCCTTTCTGATTATACATGTTGCTGTCTTGTTTCCATAACTTCCCTGTAAACAGTACACATATTCACTGTGACTTATCTTTCTCCTGAGGCTGTTGTTAAGCCTATTGAAAGAATTTGCTTACATCATTTTCTTTTACAGCTGCTTTCTTCAGAGTTCAAGTTGGAAAATTTGACATACTGCATTTTATTTTGGGGGTTTCTTTTTTTTTAAATTTTATTTATTTATTTATTATCTTTTTGGGGGTACACCAAGTTCAATCATCTGTTTTTATACACATATCCCCGTATTCCCTCCCTTCCTTGACTCCCCCCCCACCTCGAGTCCCCCCCACCCTCCCCACCCCAGTCCTCTAAGGCATCTTTCATCCTCGAGTTGGACTCCCTTTGTTATACAACAACTTCTTGGGGGTTTCTTTTTTTGTGTGCAGCAAATTGATTCTTTCCTCAGATCAATTTTCAGAATAAAGAACAATTAAGAAGTGTGACAAACCTGAATTGTCAGTCTCATTTGCATATCACCTGTGGCAGAAGTTCAATTAACCTATTGAACCTATTAACCAATTAACCTATCTATTGAAAAGCTATTATATACCCAGCTTTATGCTAGATGCTGTGGAAGACAAAGGCCTCACCATCAGACTATAGACTGGTGTTCCTGCCCTGACTTTATGGGGCTTTTTAAAAAAAAATTTACACAAATGTGCTATATATGGCTCCTTTTTCCATGTACAATGTTTCCAACATGGGACTTAAGCAATCAACAAGTTCCATACACTTATTGTGTATCTAGTGTTGCTATAGGTATTATGAGATACAGAAAACATGATCTTTTAAGACTAATGAAAAGATCACATGAAACAATCAGCAAGCAATATGATACAGTATGTAATTAATTGGTCCTGATTTGGTGGCTGTGGGTATCCATGGGGACAGTGTTCGCCCAATGTATGACAGATCTCTAGTACTCTCCCTGGCCAAAATTTATGTAGTTCTCTGTCAAAGAATTAACCTTCTTATAGAGGAAAGAGTCAGGAAGAGTTAGGTGTGAGAGAAGATTGTGACGTGAGATGGAAAGTGTTTCCCCTACTCTTTATCCCCCACAGATCTTGTTTTGATACACCCCATTTGTCATTTTCATCATTTCCTGTGTTTGCAAAAGGACTTGTGGTGTCTGAGAACTTGTTTGGGTCATCAGAAAAGAAAACAAGGCAACCGGCTTTGATGGAGATAAATAAGCCCTTTTTCTAAACATCTTGCTTGTGCCTGCTGGTGGTGTCTCTGTGATTTACTTGAGATGTCTGCTCCAGGGCAAGACCCACATTTTCTAGATGAGGGAAGCTCATTTTGATATTGACTGCATCACCTGGAGGCAGAATTAATCACAGACTCTTGCTTCATAGTCATTTATATCTCCCGGACATCTCGCGTCACCATGCAACTTGCAGATTTAAGGCAATTTTTCTTGGAATCTCATTTTTCACAGGGTCACTACAGATATGTGGAGTTTCAGGATTCCAGGAAAGAAATGATGTGACAGAGTTTTAGATACAGACGAGAATTTTTTGAGGCTAAAGCTGAGTCTTTTGTACGTCAAGAATATGCACTGTGACTTTTCTTTCTTGGCTGCTGTTAAAGAAAAAACTGTTTTGACCCTTGTGAAAAGAGTGAGGCAGACTTTATTTAGGACTGTCGCCATTGGTGAGGGACTACCGCCATGGGGTTTTGCAGTGGGGGAGAGAGATTGGGCTCAACTCCAAATATAACAAGGAAAAGTGGGGATTTATAGATGGGAACTGCAGGTGGGGGTGGGGGGAGGCTGTCCGTGGATGGAAAATTGCTAAGAGGGTAGAGTAATTCTTTGCTAAACTGACCTAACAGGATTCTTCCTGAAGGTATCACCTGGGGGATGGTGGAGGGTGAGGAACCTGATCAGATGTTGAGGGTGATTAGACAGTGAGGGTGGCGGATTCTGGCTAAACCCAGTTAGCAGGATTCTTGCCAACACTGGGCTTCTGAGGACCTGCTTGAGGATGGGGCCTGGTGAAACGGAGCAGAGAGGAACCTGTCTGGAGTTTGATCAAGCAGAGAGCATTTGTCAAACCCCCAGTAGAATGCTGGGGACAAGTAAGAACAAATAAGGGCAGTGTGATTGGAGGCAGAGGTTTTATGAAATGAAATGTGGAAAGAAAAGGCCTTTGAATATCCACTGTATGTCAGGTACGGACTTCCTTTCCCTTTCGCTTGTTTAATCCTCACAAGATGTAGATCGAGTGATTTTATGATGTCAACCAAAGAATGATGCAGAAAGCGACAAGTAAGAAAAGAGCTTATTTGGGGTCTTAAGAATTGCAATTCTGGAGGCAAGGAAAAAGTGTTCCAGGGAAGAGAAAGAGTCAAGGTCTTATAAAGACAAAAATCTATGATGTTGCTAAGTGTAGCTCAGGAGAATTGTGGTTGACTCTGAGGTGAGTGAGGAAATATTTGTCCTTAAGGACTCAGGAGCTGTTTTAGGGTAGGGGTTCAATAAATAGATAGGCTGTCATGAGTTATTTTAGGTTAAGGGTCTGAATTTCTGACAGATGCTCTAGATACCTTCATTAGGACAATAAGTGGTCCAAAAATCAGATTCCAACCAGACTGAGAAGTGCAGGAGTCACCTTCCTCCATGGCCTCTTGGCTCCATTTTAGAGAGCTCTCTTAGCAATTTCATTTCTGAGTTTCCTCCCACAATGGAAAATGAAATTGAGATTTAGGGAGATTAAGTAACTTGCCCAGCTGACAGAGGTGGGATTCAAACCCTTGTCTAGCTATAACCTAGAGAATGAGCAAATCAGAGGTGACCTGTTTGGGCTGAAAAATGGGGGGCACTTTCCTACTAAATGTCCTGTATTATTTAAGATCTCTTGAGAACTTCTCAAATAATAGGTTGAGAAAGAACCCATATAGTGGCTGAAATATAATTTTTCTGACAACCTAATGGGATTGGTGGATCACATCAGATTATTTTGGATTAAAGGGGAGAAAGGTGACATTTATTGCACACTGATGTTGTAGGTTACAATTCATGTATCACACATATAAAGTGACCCAACTGTAGTCATTACGAGTATTAACACAATGTCAGCACCAGCATCAGGGAATAGCTGATCTTTACCTTGTCAACTCTAGATGTCACTCTAAGATCGTAAGTTAGATACATCCAAATCACTGCAGAGGCCCTGGCTTCTCTGGGTTCTTTTTAGCTGACTCATGGTGCAATTCTGTTTCAATCACAGCTATTTGAGACAGGAACTGATGCAGAGACTAATATCTGTTGATACAGCTATTCAAGACACCCCTAAAATTAAGATCCAGAAGTTGAGAATTTTCATGGAGATGCACCAGTCTGAGCTATTGCCCTGACCCCTACCAGGGAAAGGCCAGCAGAACACAAAACAGTAAGGGCTTTATGAATGCAACAAGCTTTAAGAGGGCAGAGCTTTTGTCCTGCAGACAAAAAGTCTCTAAGAAAAAAATTTCTCTGAGAATAAAACATTCTTGTAATTATCGCAGATGGTGTGATATATTTGCTTAACTTCATGGTAGGTACATTCTGTGTTTTATCCTGGTAGAAATGCAGATGCAGGATAACGATGGAAATGGATAAAGATTCCTGAGATTCCTGGTTTCAAGGAATGAATTCTTTGCCCCCTGGTTCTATTTTCAGGCAATTGTCTGGGCAAAGGCTGCTTCCTGCCATAGTAGCCAAAAGCAGACAGATGGAGAAAGCATAAAAGGCCACGGGTAGGAGGGAAAGGGGCTGGTCAGCTTCCTCCCTCCCTCTAGTCTCTAGAGCCATATAAGTATTCTCAATATGGCAGGCAAAGGGTGCCTCTTCCTTACTCAATGTGGTCGTTTCAAATCCTCTCTTCTACTTTTTTGTTTTGCGCTGAATGTTTGGTTTGAGAAGAACTGCAGCAGACTGCAAAAAATTTTGTTCTTTTGATTCACAAATGGGGTGTTTTGAAGTTAGCACTGTGAATGTGTTCAAACAGTATGCAAATTAGGACCTCAGTGATCGAATAGCTGAAAACAGTCTGGTAGCAACATTCCGCCCGGGATTTAGCTTAGAGTATAGAGCACAATAGTGGCTCTAGGACCAGACTGGACCACATCAGGGTGGACGTAGGGGAATGGGGGGCCATGAAGGAAGACAAGGAATTTGAGTGAATTCTGGAGCAAGTCAAACCCCTACAGCTTTAAAGATCACTAACAACTTTCTACTACCTAGATTTGCTGGAAAGCCTTGCTTCTGAGACTTGAAATCATCTATACCACACAACTCGTCTACAGGAACATGACTGTGCTATTCATTTGTCTTCACTAAAATAACCTTCCTCTTCTGTCTGCATTAATGGAACCTCTATTCTGGAAACTCTTACTCCATAAGACGAAAGTTGCAAATAACTTTATTATTCATGGCAGGAATTTTGTGAAAAACTCATTTAAACGAACAGCAGACTGTTGCATTTTTCAATAGATAGCATCAAATCAGCATTAATTCTATGTCTCTTCAAAAACCTCACCTTTCAGCATCCACCAGTCCTAAACTACTGTATCATGATTTTTACCTGGTCCTATCAAGACCCAGCAGGGAAAGACCCACCTTAAACCAGACCCCAAATTTCACATACATTCTAACATGGCCCCACCCCTCTGAGGTTAAGCAGTGTTCTCACTCACAAATGAACTCAGCTTTGACTTGTCAACAAGGTGTTTTGGTGGTGTTTTCTTGAAGCCAGCAACGCTCTTGATCTCTCAAATGCATCTGCTGACTGGTTATTTCTTTCATTCCAAACTCTCCTGGCTCTTGGGATCCCACATTTTCTTGGACTCTTCCTACCTAGAAGGTATCTTGTTTCAAGACTTCCCATAAACATCTCTACACAGGAGACTATTGAAATTATACCTTCAGCAAGATTTGTCTCTACTTTCTCCCTGCAACAAAAGGTTTCCTCTTGAATATTTCTTTGTTATCACACATTCAAGAGGTTCCTGACTCTCCTTCTTCCCCACTTCTGATAATAGCACTACGTGACTGTCAAATTTGAAATCTTTTTACTGTCTTTGACTTATTCCTTTCCTTTATTGTCTATAAACAGTCACCAAGTCTTGCTAATTTACCCCCAAAACATTTGTATTGGTCCCCTTCATTGTATTTCTGCTACTGTCCATCCAGTCTCAGCTTTTATTTTCTGGTCTTCATTTACCATTATTTTTTGTCTGTTTTTCTTTTGGCCATGCCATGCAGCATGTGGGAACTTAGTTCCCTGACTGGGGATTGGACCCGTGCCCCCTTCAATGGAAGCATGGAGTCCTAACCATTGGACCGCCAGGAAAGTCCCTTACCATCTTTTCCTGCTAAGCTCACATAACTACCTTTCCCCCTCACAATACATGTACACACACACACCACTTTACTGTGTGCACTCCTTTGAGGTTTCATTGGAATTTATGAATCTATATTTTCCCAGAAAAATGTAATCTTCATATATATATAAAATTTTGAATATAATATCAGGAGGTTCATAGAACCCCTGAAATCCAAATTCTTTTCCTAACAGTTGCCTCTGTGTCTAATATCATCTTTCTTACTCCATCCATGCAGCTCCTATATTAACCTTTAAATAATGTCACTCCCTATAAATGATCGGTGTTAAATGACAAAAATCCAATTGAGTAAAACTTAAATATCTAGTTGGCTTCATTAAATGATTCATGAGTCTTGTAGCATCCCATCTAGCAAGTGGAGAGGAGCACCCAGGAGCTGTACAAAATGGGAGGTTTTATAGGCAGAGAGTAGATCATCTCACCTTTCTTTAGGGGATGTGACAGATGACCTCATTGGTACTGACCAGAAAATTCCAAGCTGACTGGTTAAGACTGCATTCTTGCAGGAGATTGAAACTGCAACTAGGTTAGGGATTAAGTTTCAATTTAGTGATGTGGGCTTAGTCAGGTGACTCCGTTTTGGACCTACTGTCTCTTTTTTAACACTGGCATTGACTTACAAATTTCAGAATAAAATCTGAGGCTCTGTTTGGCATTCCCAAAGCCTTTCTCAATCCTATCAATGGGGCTCAAACTATGCTTTCAGTTTAACACCCTTAAGTACAGAAGTAAAATAAACCAAACAAAATTAATGGACACATTAATTGAGCACTTATTATGTACAAGGGAGCTATATACTGGGTGCAGCGGTGTCAGCAACTCTTTCATTTAAGCCACTGCCCTTGCTCTGGCACAATGGCCTCCTTGTTGTCTGCAGGACATGAGGGAACTGTGTGGGCTATGGAATTAGGCAGATGGTTTGGAATGAAGGGTAACAGAATATGACACCCAAAAATATGCCTCTTTGGCATAAGGATTATTTTGAGCTGATTTTTCTGAGAAACAGCAGACATAGGAGAAACTCTAAAAACAGAATAGAAGTTACTCCTTTGTAAGGGAAATTTACATTTATAAGTGGATCTCCATTTGTAAGGAGATTTCCCTCTCTGTATCAGGAAGAGAAGGATGGTTGGATCACAAAAGAATCTTACAATGGAAATGGCAGTCTTAAATTGGCATAACGAACCTTACCCTCGTTTACCATCTTTTTCTGCTAAGATCCCATAATTGTCCCCTATGGCCCCTCAAAACACACACACACACATATACACACACACACCTTTTTTCTTTTGTCTTTAGTTGAAGATAGTATTTAAGCCAGAGTTCTAAGCCACCTCTTTGAGTTACTCATTTCCCCTGGGTATCCCTCATGTATACCTGAGATATACATGTTACTAAACTTCCATTTGTTTTTGTCATGTTAATCTGTATTTTATTATAGGGATCTCAGCCAAGAAACTCAGAAGAGTAGAGAGACAATGATTTTTTCTCCCCTACAGAAACACCAATCTGTACTCTACCAATCTGAACTCTGAGTTTCATTTTTTCTCCTAGAAAATGGAGTTAATAGTAACTATTCACAAGTTTGAGATGAAAATTACATAGGACAACACAAAACACCTAGAAGAAAGCCTGGCTCCTAGGAGCTACTCTACATGCCCTAGCCTTTTCCAAGCTCAGTATATAATTTGAATGCCTTCTGATCTAACACATAATTGCTGCAGTTTTCCACCAGGTGAACCCCTCTCACAATTGGCCTGCCCAAATCAGAAGACTGCTGAATGCCTTCCAAAGATCAATTCATATCTATAAGCTTATCAGTGAACCCCTTATTGTGCCATCTGCCAGGGTGAAGGTAAACAGTGAACCTATGAATGAGCCTCCTTCTCTTTTAACATGTGACCTCTTCCAAGTTTGAGCACAGAGTAACCTTAGATCATTTGACAGAAGGGCTCAGGACAAAGTCTCTGAGCTCAGAAAGGACTGGCTGAGAATCCTAACATGTAACCAGGAGTAGCCTCATTACCTAGTGCAGATTTTTCAATGATAAAAGCATGTTGATGTATTTATTCATATTTTCTGATTTAATTAAGGGGGTGGAATTTTATTTTCCCCATCAGTAGAGGATGAGTCATGGGTAAAGAGAAAATTATGTATTTAAGTTACATATTTTAACCTATGAGTTTATAACTCATGAAAGAGAAACATATCTTTAATAAACCCCAAAACTGTGCTAAGTGTTATACTACAAACTTGGGGGAGACTTGTGGAAGGACTCAGAAAGGGTAGTTTTAGGAAAAATAAAAAGGGTGGTCATTGACCTAAAATGACTTATAATCTTACCAGGGAGACAGAATTTATTTCTGAACTAATTAGACCACAATTATATTCTAAACCAAAGAATCTTAGAACTGACTTTCAATATAATTGGCTTCCTATTATTTTATGGGATTGAGAGCATTATTATGAGATGGGGGTCCATAGGTTTCACCAGTCTGCCCCCCACCCCTGCCCAAAATAAAAGACAGAAAAAAACAGAGGTTAGAATTGGGTCATGACTTAACTCTTCATTCTAGTATGGGTTCAGGTGGACTGGTCTTTTGGGAAATGCTTTCCTGTCTCATCCTCCCCTCCTTCTGAATCTAGAACCTAAAGCTATTGAAGTCAGTTCCCCTGGGTCTACCAGGCTGAAACCCACACATAGCAGAACTTCCTCCCAGACATAGCATCATTTAATGGGGAACGCTGCCTCCTTCTTCTTCCCAAACTTGCATGCAGCTGATTCAATCTGAGCCCCTTTTGTCTTTGGTGCAAAGCTGCCATGAAGGGTGCACTGCCATTGCAGCTGCAGCCTGAGCTGTGCCCTCTCAGGCTGGGCAAGATGCAACAGTTGCTCAGAGGGGGCAGTTGAGACTGGGGGCCACTCTCTCCCCTTTGCAGGAGGAAACAGGAAAGGAAAGAATGGGAAAATGATTCTGGCAATGGCCAAGGATTCCTGAGTTTGAAGGCCAGCCTCCTATTTCTGCCCCTGTCTCCTCCTCCATGCTCAGAAAAAAATAAAAGAAAAGAAAGCTCTAGCTGTCTCTAGTCAGTGCAGAATTGGTAACAGCCTTCCTCCTGCCAGCAGGGGAATACATTTCCTTACCCATCACAAGCTTCAGATAACCTGGTTCATGCCCTACAACAGTGTCATCT
The DNA here is from genome assembly GCF_030028045.1 of Hippopotamus amphibius kiboko. Lineage (NCBI taxonomy): Eukaryota > Metazoa > Chordata > Mammalia > Artiodactyla > Hippopotamidae > Hippopotamus > Hippopotamus amphibius. Next base: position 58,030,730 of record NC_080187.1, read on the forward strand.
TGTCCAGTGACAAATAGATTTCAATTGTCATTTACCTGAGCTGAATTTTAAAATGAAATTCAAGGGACTGTAGCCAGAAGCCCCTGCTATCTTCCCAGAGAGAGGCTGTGGTGAATGCTGGGAGCGCTGGATTTGTGTCTCCCTTCCAGGGTAGTTTTGCATCTTTAGCTCAGGATGGCGCTTCTTCTCATGGGCAGAAGTGTCTATTTTGGCCAGGATAAAGTACGTGGTGTTTGGGATGAGGATATCTGAAGGCTGGGGCCAGAGGCAGTGCGTGGGCTGCTCTGGCTGCTAACCATCAAGCACACTTAACCCCTGAGATGTCTCACAGTATTCAAAAAAAGTGTTCCCACCTGCCGTGACAGTCTTCACAGCCGGTGAAGACCAAGTCCCCTTCTAACTCACATCTAAAGCGTTCAACATCCCAAAGTCAGAGCTGGGGTCAACTCTACCCACGTCGAGAGAGAGGTATTAGCCAAAGTGTGGTAAACACCTCCTTTCCCCAGCTTAAGTAAATAGATCTGATCAGCACGGGGAATTCTTATTTATGTATGTATCTCCCTTGGAGAGGTGAGTTGCATGTTTTGAGCTTTAATGTGCCAGCTGCTTTTAAACTCCTCTTATTGAGTGAGAACTACCTGCTGAGTCTGACCATTGTACAACAGCTAAAATCCCACCTTTACACCTTTCCCCACCTGCCTCCTAGGCTTTAGTTCAGACCCCAGCGCTTTCACTTGTGAGCTGGTTAACTGGTTAAATCTCTTAATTGTTCTGAGTCTCCATTTTCTCTCTGTAAAAACAAGGACAACAGCCCATCTCTTATCAGGGTTTTGGGTGGTGAAAGGAAAAGATGTATCTGGAAACACCCACCAGGGTCCAGTACGTAGAAGGTACTCAGATGTTAGTCCCTTTCCTACCTACCAGTCTAAAGCTGCATCATAAATTCATGATAATTTGGGAGAGATAGAAAAGAAAATTATTGCACCAGACTGCATTCCTGATACAGGAGACACTATAAACAAACAAACAAACAATCAAACATCTTAGCTCCAAAGACAATAAATTGGAGAAAGTTGACCTTTTGTATGTTACTTTTACTGCCACAACTTAATTATGTTTAGTGTGAATATAGTTATATATGTTATAATAATCATTATTGATCCTGTGAAGTTGTAGATAATCAGATGTATGGCGGTCTAAATTGTCTCCAAGTTAAAACAAACCATGCCTTTGGTAAGCTGTTCAACTTGTGTGTCTATGTAACATTGTACCCACCAACACCTCAATATCTTTGCCTCCTTTTTTGCACATTCCTCTCAGGATGTAATTGGTAGAAATCTGATAACACAGCAGCTGACATGAATCCACCTATATTTTCTTTTCAACCCAGTTTAGGAGAACAGACATTGTCTTGATTTGTTCAATCTCTCCATTAAATTCATAAGTTGAGAGTGGTTAAACTTCTCAACATCTGATCAATGGCAAAAACAAAACCTAAATCCATTTTTTCCTGATGAGCTGAGCACGCTATGTCTTTTATTACAAATTACAGAAGGAATCAATAATCTTTCCTCAACAGACTTGGAAAACATGCTGAAACATACTGGATTCTTATACCACCTCAATATGTGAACTTGATGGAGGAAGACATCAATATCCTTTGAATAGTTTTGGTCCAAGAGGGAAGTCCACCAGATTACATAAGAATAGCAAACCCCCTGCTTTGGGCTTTGCTGTGGTGCAATTTGACCATGAGGGGGCAGGATCCTCCACATAGTAATTCTAGGTTGAAAAGGAGGCACTGACAGCGTTTGTTTGAGTACCAAACATACGCGCAAACATACTAACCCCTCTCGTTCTTTTGCCTCTTATTCTAAGGATACTCTAACTAGCCACTAGTAGACTGAATCCTCTGAAGACAAATGCTCCAATAAAGTAAAGGTGTGTGGGACTCTCATCTTTTCCCTTTCTACCTAAGTTTTGCTCCTATCATAAAGGATTAAGTGGGAGGGGAATGCATGTGAGAGCTTCCTGCAATGGACTGGAACATTCAGCTCTTCTGTGATGATTGCTTCGCAAGCTAACTTAGGAGCCAACTGGAACAGGGGAATATTAATATCTTTGTTTCCTTTTCTGAGTGTCTCTCTCAGGGCGTAACATGCAGTAAAGTCTTATATAGCAGCCTACATGGGGCTATCGTAGAGACATGCTATTTTAAATTGCTTAATTGGGCTTGTCATCTTTGTTAGAGCTGAGAGATTTGGGAAGTTTAAAGAGGGGAGGAAAAGCACTTAATTGGTGCTGTCCTCTATATATCTTTATGTAAAACAGCAGGCTCTTGAAAAAGGGGGAATCTTATATAAAGAACATAAGGAAGATTGATCGAGTGAAGATCTAGGCCAGTCCTCCAAATGCACACAAATTGTGCTAGAACGACAGCTAACATGGCAGTGACGTTATGAACAAAAAAACCTGTTTCTAGAAGGTTTGTGTGTCTGACAATCTTTTTAAAAAATCTTTTTACATCTTTTAACTGAAGTATAGTTGACTTATAATATTGCGTTAGTTTCAGATGTACAGAAAAGTGACTTGGTTTTACATACATATATATTCTTTTTTATTCTATTCCATTATGGTTTATTACAAGATATTGAATATAGTTCTCTGTGCTATATAGTAAATCCTTGTTGTTCTTATAATCTTGATATAATCTTCACTTTTTTTAAACAAGCAACATTTTTGCTGTAAAAAGGTTAAACAAACCCTCACAAAACAGCAATGTAGGAGAAGAAAATCTTCCCAAAGTGTGAAAAAAATCAATAAGGCAACCCATTTGCATTCAGGGCTTAAGCTTGAAAATTCTGTCAAAGCACAGTGCATATCTGAAAGCAGCTCTAATCTAAGATGCAGAAATTTCTTGTTCCCCAATTAAGACTTTGCCTGTAATTAATTGTTTAAAGTCTGGAGCCTTGTCTAAGCAAAGCAGTCTTTGCTGTTCCTCATACACGTCTTAATCTGTAGACAGTAGGAGCTAAGGGCATAGCCAAGGCTGAGCAGCTCACGGGTGGCCCTGCTGCGGCTGCCAGTAAGGGGCTGGGGCTCAGTCTCAGCACGGGGACAGCATCCGCCCAACACCGGCCCCCCCCCCCCCCCCCCCCCCCCCCCCCGCCGCAACATCCAGAGCTCACTGCAGTGGAGACGGCAGCACGAGGGCTGCACGCCCTGTTAAAGGCACAGCCCTGAATTCCCTCCAGCCAGGCTCTACTGTTGGCTGCGTCTGGAAGAACCCAGCACCATCAGACAGGGGCTCCAGGGGGCGCTCAGCCTGCAGGGCCACAGCCTACGTGGGGCAGAAAGGTCATAGTTTCAGGTCACATTTCTTCTTCTGTTTCTTGGCTCTGCCCTGCTGGCCCTAATAAAAACCCAGTTTCATTTACAAGGGGAAAGGCTTCCTGTATTTCCCCCTGTGTATTTCAAGCTCATTTGACCCTTTCCAGGAACGTTGGGCTGGGTATGCAGTGCTGGTGACCACCAGGTCCCGGAGGATAAGATCCCCGAATTCTCTGATAATGTGTCTCCTGAGGGAGGAGAGGCCTGGGCAGTGCACCCCATCTCCCCAGGACTCTTCCCGTCTGGGCACCTGTACTCACAGTACACCTGCTGCCTTAGAAACACCCGACACACCTGTTCACAGCAAACTCCCAGGCATTTAGCTGCTATTCTTGCAAAGGCCTTTTGGTTTTAAAAGAAGAAAGACTGGGAACAAGTTTCCATCCCTCAGTAGGGGATTAGTTAAACAAATGATGGTATATTATACAATACCATGTAACCACTGAAAAGAATGAAACAGCTCTACATTAAATTGAGGAAGATACCACTCCTGCCTTTCCAGCCCGTAGGGCCTCGATAATAGCTAACACTTACATAGCACTGGCTGTATGGCAGGACCTGCTTTAAGGATGATATTAATTCATTACATATTAACTTGTTAAATCCACATCATAACCTTGTAAAATAGGAAGTCGTATTATTTCCATTTTGCAGTTGAGATAAATGAAACACAAGAGGTTAAGTAACTTGCCCAAGGTGACTCAGCAAGTGAGTGCCAACCTGGGATCCCAACTCAGGCAGCCTGGCACCAGACTGGAGTCAGAGCCTACTTAGCTGCTATGTCATTCTGTTTCCACACAAATAACTAGACTTTGAGGTGCAAGAGAGTCTATGCCAAGAAAGAGTAAAGTATTATGAGATGTCAAGGAGGGGAGAAATTACGTCCAATGGAAAGAGATGAACACAAAAAAACCTAGCACTGAAAGTGGTCCCTGAAGGACGGGAGGCTTTTCTCCAGGCAGGCTGGAGGGAAGATATTCCAGATGGAGAAAAATAATGTATGCAAACTCATCCTTAATGTTATCCTCAGATATTACCATACAAATCGTGTTTGTTAGGGGAGTGACAATTTCTTTCTATGCCAGCTTTATCCTATTCACTCATTCATACAGTGTTTTTGAGCACTTACTATATGCCAAATATTTTGCAGGACTGAACATTCCAAATACAAGCATAGCCTTTGCTTTCATTTTTCTCTGCGAATAAGGATAAATACTTAAATGCACCCATCCAGCATGATAAGCATTAATCTAACTTCTTACCTCCTAGACTTAGTAAGGACTTCGAGGTGGAGAAGGAGAAAGGATAAAACTTGAATTTATGGGGGGAAAAAAAGGAAGGCCAAAAATCATCCCTAGTTTGACTGAGTTAATTCCCGTGAGGTGTCAAGAGGCAGGAAGGCCAGGTCAGATTCCCCTCAGGGCACCATCCTTGCCGAGGCACTGGGTGAGGACTGTTGATTTTGTTTTTTAAATGCAGCTATCTGGAATGAGTGTCTGGCTCTGCCTTTATTCACTGGCAAGCACCAAGCCCCCGCATGTCTCAGTTGCCTCTTCAGTAAAGTGGGGTTGGTAGTAACGTGCATGTTCATAGAACTGCTTGGAGAGCCAAATGAGGTAATACCTGTGAAGTGCTTTGCATAGTGCCTGGCACCTGTTGGGCCCTCAATATATGTGATCTGATTGAAGAGAGGCAAGAGCAGGGGGTTACTAAAGGGAGAGGTGAAGGATGCAGAGTTCAGTTATCTCTTCACCTACAGCATCCTGTTGGGGGGTCGGGCTCCACATAAAACCACCGTGCGCTGCAGTGCGGAGAAGCTCTGAGACTGGGCAGGCGCGCTGGGCTTCCGAAACCCTGCCTTGCCACGAGATTTTAGCCAGACTCCTAATTTCACTGCGCCTCAATTCCCTTCCATGCAAAACCAGGGATGATGATATTCCTCTCACAGAATTATTGTGAGGGTTAAATGAGGCAACACGTCTTAGAAGTTCTAGCACTCCGCGAGGCACCCCTAAAAGAATTCAATGCACCCCAGACCTCTTCCTTCCTGACCTCAGGCCAGGGGCCTAAGGAAGCTAGAAGCAGTCACTGGCCCAGAATCTTCTTCCCAGGAGTGGGCGGGGTTACTGCAGCAGTTCTGAATGCAGGCTCAGCCCTGGGGCGGGCCGGATGGGCAGTGGCAGTTTCAAAGAGTAGGGAAAACCCAGAAAAGCACTTTGAAAGTCACTGCAGTTTTCTACCTGGGGAGCATCAGCAGAGGACAGAGGCGGCGCTGTTTGGCCAAGAGTGAGTGGCAAGGGCAGAAACCTGGCCTGTGATTGGATCTGGAGAGGAGGTCCCAGACACCGCACCCAGCCCTCGCTGTTTAGGATGGGAAGGGCTTTAGAAGAAAAAGAGAAAGAGCCACCCAGAAAGGGGACATGCATTCAACAGGCAGAGTGACAGCTCCTACACCCGATGAAAGGGAAGAAAAGTGGGCCTGGTGATGAAGAGAATGATGTGCGTGGTGGTGAAATGCTTTTAGGCTCAGACAGGCCCAGAACCATATTCCAGGCCAGGCTTTTACTGGCTCCACAACCTTGGAGAATCCCCGTGACTGTTCTAAGTGTGCAGAAAAGGAGGCCCACACCCAGCTCCCCAGTTCAGAGGTTTTTGAGAGGATGAAATGAAACAATCTATGCTCAAGTTTCTGAGACAGATGCTGCAGTTTGTGGCACACAGTAGGCTCTCAATGATGGGGCCACTAGTAGAAGCGGTTATTGCCTGTACTGCTGTGTATTTGGTACTAGTATAACTCTAAGGTAATTATCTGCCTCTCAGGCTGTGAATTCTCAGAGGACAGGGGATGTAGGTTATAGGGGTACAAAACCACACATGTGTGTTCACTCGAAGAAGAAATTTTATTTACGAAAGCACAGTAAATTAGAGAGCGTATACCTTTTAGAGGTGTATATTGATTGACAGCCAATTTACTACCCAGACCTGAGCTAGAAGGTAGCATGGCTTTTGCCTTCAGGTAGTTCATAACCTTGTTGAGGTGATGAAATCTCCACATATGGAACAAAGAAAGTGATATACGTGCCATATTATGTTTTTACTCATACATTGAATATATACTATAGAAATATGTGTGTACAAAATACACACTACAGAAACTATGTGTGTTATGTATGTGGGGACTCTTGGAGGATAAGAGATTAAAGATATAAAATTTGGATAGAACTTCACAAAGTTCTAAGCAAAGGCTTATGAATGAGATGATGAGTGAGGAAACCTTGGGGAGGAAAGGACTGGAACCCACAGATGAGGGTAAAGGCTGAGCAGGGTAGGGAGAGGCCTGGGTGTTGAAAATACTAGCTGGGTTGGAGGCGAGATTCTGTGTTGTCATGTTGTCATAGGTCGCAGAGGACTCTGAATGTCAGACAGAGGATTTTTATTCTTTAATGATATATGTCCTTAAGCCAAGAGGGTGACATAATAAAAGTGATGCTTTTAGACGATTAATCTGGCACTGTAATGCAGGATGGATTCAAGAGGAAAAGAAACCAAATCAGTTAAGAAATCATTGCAGCAGTCTAGACAGGAGATACGTGAGTCCTAAAATATGGTTGTGTGTACATTCAATGTCATTCTACCTTCTGACCACATACTATGTCCCCAGTACTACATGAGGTGCATTTACAGAGTGATCTTGTAACATTTAACAACCTGCAAGGATGAGTCCTTATCCCTCTTTTACAGATGAAGAAATTCTGGCTCAGAGAGCTTATGTAACTTGTGAAAGTTCTTACAGTTTACAAATGGCAGATGGGAGACTGGATGTCGGGTCTTCCAATTTCTGACCCAGTATTTTCCATATACAAGAGTTGATGTTTCTATTAGCAGATCTGTTGCAGGTGAGGGAGGGACTCAGAAAAAAAAGTATGTAATACATTTTGAGGATCAGAAGAGGGTATCAGGAACTCAATACCCATATTGATCTGGGAGAGGCAAGCATTTCCACTGTAGAATCTAAGAAAGAAAGTGGGCCTATATGATATTTTTAATCAAATATAAAGACTTGGAAGCTGCATGGGAAGAAGACTTTTCACTTTGGAGCATCCATGAAAAGATGACCTGAAGATAAACATTTGAGAAAGAATTAGACTCTTTGGGGGTAACCCATTGGAACTGGATGTTCAAAGAAAAAAAGGCAAATAAGAAATAAATCTAATGTTTGAATAATAGTATCATAAAAATGGAAGTTTAAACATTTGTAAGACATTTAGAGTGCACTGTAGAAAAATGTTTCTAATAAGATTTCATGCGTGGAAATGAGATGCTATAAGAAGCGGTGGTGAAGAACACTGTATATTGACTAGTTTTGTCTCAGAAAACAATTTAAACATAAATACTTATTTATCACGTAAAGCCTCCAATTGTGTACCTGTGGGTTTGAATTTACTTCCATGATGTGAAATATGAATAATTTTAATCCTGTTTCTTCTGAATTTAAATGTGCTCCCACTAATTTTTTTTAAAATTTTTATTGGAGTATAATTGCTTCACCACTAATTTTTATTTCAGGCTCAAAGCACTCAAAGTAGAAAGACTGATGCTGGCAGGGCAACTGAAATGTTGTGCCATGTCTTCAGAGGTAAAGGATTTTGTGTCAAATGAAGGTGATGGATATGGTCAGTAAAATCTGAAAGCTGAGGTACTAATTTACAGTGTTCCCTTAGGTCACTAAAACCAAAATTACCAGAGACTTTGGACTCACATCCTCTGCTTTATACCTGAAATTTCATTGACTGAACAGATAAATACTTACGGAGTCTCTCATAAGTATGTTAGGTTTGTATGGAATGCATGAGCTTTGCACCAATCTTCCTAGACTGGCAATTAGCTAGAAAGCCTCAACGGGCAAGTAAATCTCCGGTGACAGGGACGGGGACTCTGAGGTCTAGGCCCCACCTGCGCTCCATGTAGCATTCTTTTGCATTTGCAATATTGGAGGATTGAGATTTGATTTTCATTAAGGAAGTTGGAAATTACCAAGGATGCCTACACAAGATCACTTAATGTGATCAACTAAAATGACCATTATATTTTAAAAAATCAGCTCTGTACCCAACACTGCACCCATCCCCTATTCCTCCAACAAAACAGCTTGGTGTTCCAGGGTCCCACCATGTCTGGACTCCTCATGTGCAGTGTCTTGTCCCCAGGTTCCTCTCTGCCTGAGAGGCACTGGGCCCACTGGCCCAGCAGGGAGGGAAGATTCAAAGACCCAGCTCTGCAGCTCCTGTTTCTCCTCCAGCCCAGGTTTGCTGCATTTCCTAACCTTACTTAAGTAATTTAGGTGGCTTTCCTGGGTTTCCAAGGAATTTTCCTCTCATGTGAATTATGAGATAACTTGAGTAACTTGAAATCGAAGAAACTAGAATAGAAAGCAAGCAGAGGGATTCTTTACCCTCTGCTCTCTGTTTTTTCTGAAGCATGATGGGAAGCACATTAGGTTCATCTTCCAGAATCAAAGTGGCGGGGGAGAATGGGAGACGGGGCCCTGAAAGTCCGCTCTATTTGGCAGATGACACGCAGTGGGTATTTATCAGACACAGAGTATGTGCCAGGTGTTTCCCATGTAACATCTGGTTTGATGTGGTCCTTACAATATTCTTAGGTGATAAACTCAAAAGGGACAGGAACCATCTCAGTCTTGTCTGCATTCCGCATGCCCACCACTCAGAGTGATTCTTAATAACTATTTGTTGAGTGAAAATGCATAACGGATGTTGGAAGTTGGTTTTATCCCTGTAGTTACAGACAATAAAGCTGAGTTTCAGAGAGGCTTAAGGAATTTGCTCATAATGTAAGTTACCGGCTAATAGTAACTTGCTAGTGATGGCATACGTGGAATTCAACCCAGCCACCTGACCCAGGTTAGTCCACTTCCATTGCACCATGATGCATTTTCATGTTACCTTATGATGAAACTTCTGAGGTATATTTTCCCATTGAATGAGCTTCTAAGAATTGGGCTAACCCTCAGAGCACCAGAGCATTAGTTCAGAGGAAAACTGCAAGGTAAATGCAGTAATTATAAAGTAGAATCCCAGAAACCTAGATGAAACCTTTGAGGACTGTTTTACATGGTCATTTGTATTTAATCCTAACAACTACCCTCTGAGAAGGGAATTATCATTCCCATTTTACAATGGAAAAAACTGAGGCACCTTGAAGTTAAGTAACTTGCTCAAGGTTTCCAAGCAGTGACTGAGTTGGGATTTGAATTCCCGCCTCTCTGGCTTCAACACTTGTACTATTTCTAATGCAATGAAGTATTACAGCACTAAAACAGCATGTCTAGCACTTGACTTTGACGGAAGGACATCATTCAGCTCAATCCAACAAATAATTACTGAGTCCCCAGTGACAGTGGATTACACAGTAGAAAATATGAAACTGAAACTGCCTTCAGGGAGGTTACAATATGGTGTTCAGCATATAATAGTGTTCAGTAGTATTGGCTGGATCGAAGAACACATGATGAATGAATGGTATAGCTGACTCTATAGAACAAATTCTATTAGAGAATTGCAGATTGAAATGTACATCAGGAAATGCATCATAGCTCTAAGCTAATGTATCTAGGAGGGATGTTAAAGATCCTATAGTGGCCAAGGTCACATAGGTAGCTAACAGCAGAGCGTAGACTAACAAAGTCTCCTGATGAATTCAGTGCTTTGTGATTGTGTTTTTCCTTACCATCCTTCACAAAGCCTAAATCTTATTTTTGTCTTCTCTCTGCATATAATCATGAAAGAGCTATTGTCATGTTCTTCCTCTGAGAGAACCTCTTTATCTTCCCAGACCGTAGGGGAATGTATGCATTAGCTGAAAGGAATTGACTACCTATCCATCATGAAGAGAAGCTTCTTTTGGAAGAAATGAGTCATTTCTGAGGATTGAACTTTCAAGATGTAAAGCTCATTGATTTCTTCTTATGATTCTCCTGATACCTCTGAATCATGTGTGTGTACACACACACACACATACACACACATACACCACACACAAGCTACCTAACAGTGCATCTCTACTGAGGTCAGCTGTACTGAAGATCAGGGATATTGGAGATGCAGGATTATACTGCAGCGGCATCAATGAGCACATTCAAACAAACAGCTGACTCATTCAAGAAATCATATCTCTATCATCCTTTCCTGTTCTTCCTCACTTATCAGTTCCCTTGCTGTATTACCCTCTCATATGTGGTACTCTCTCCACTTCTATCATTTCGTATTCATCCTAATTAAGATGCTATTATTGGAGGTGTCTAGGAGTAGCATTTCAATAACACCACCACCTTCAATACTTTTTTCTTTCCACAACCTGACAATGAGACACTCAGCATAATACTATTTTTTCCCCTAAGTATCCGCACTAAATCTTTTCCTCAAGGGAATGACTAGTGCTTCTAAAAGTGACTCCCCTCCCCTCCCCCCTGCCCCATTTATCACCTGATCTATAAAACTGCTTCCTGTGATGAAAAGCCTAAGGACCAAGTACAGGCAAACCATTTATTAAAATAGGTTAGACATTCCAAATGAGATAGCTGTAATAACGCATGCTAAAGAGCCAAAGCTGCAGACACAAAGTTAGAAGAGAATCACATTTTGATCCCAATTCTTTAGCCATCGGCACTCTTCATAAAAAGTAGTTTCTACATTATACATGAATGCCACTCGGCATATATTTACCGATAGACTGTTTTGTGTCTTTGTCCTTAATGACCTTATGGTCTGATTAAGAGAAGACCTATAAACAAATAATTTCAATATCATTAGTTAGGTTCTTGGATACCAACATACTCAACATATTTATCTAGTTAACTGGCAAGTGGGGGAAGGTAGGGGATTTGCAGAGGTGTGATTCCTCCAGGGAAGCTGTTCCCTTCCAGCGAATGTACAGAGAGCACACTTCAGCTTATACTCAATACATGCACAGGAGGCAGCCTTCTCCCTTCCACCCTTTAGGAAGGAGCAAATGTTGCCCTATTCATTGCACCAGCGGGCAGAAGACTCTGGCCCTGGACCTGCTGTGTCACTTTCTCATTCTTAAAATAGGCCCAAAGTCTTTGTTCTGTCTTCCTCCAACAGAATAAAATGAGACACTATGATAGCATTCAAGAAAAAGGTAACAACAAAAATTGCCTCTAGCAGGTGAGATCTTCTAGATGTGGTCCTTCCTCTTAGCTTTGTACAAGATCACACTTACATCATCCCATACAGATTACTTTGGTTAGTTTAAAAACCCCTAAGAAAGAAGGCTCTGCAGCCCCTTTCACAAACCGTGGGAGCAGCAACACATGGGGGAACAGCATCTACCCTGGAGTCCGAGGCCAGCTTCCGCGATGTTCCCTGGGGCGAACGACTTAACCTCTCTGGGCTGGTTTTCATTTCTGTAAAATAAAGGAGCTAGAGTGGATGATCAAAAGTTTTCTTTTAACCTTTGACATCTATTGATTCAAAGATGTCATAGATGCAGGAGGGAGAGAAATTTAAGTCATGGGATTCCATAGGGAAGTGATAAAAGAAGAAATAAACCCAAGGCATTATGAAAAGAGAACTCCATTGGGAGCCAAGAAAATGTGAATTCTCACAGGAGTTGAAAACCTGTCTCCACACAAAAACCTGCACATGGATGTTTATAGCAGCTTTGTTCATGATTGCCAAAACTTGGAAGCAAACAAGATGCCCTTCAGTAGGTGAATGGATTAAGAAAAAGTGGTACATCCAGATGATGGAGTAGTATTAGGTACTGAAAGAAATGAGTTTTGAGTTATGAAAGGACATGGAGGAAAATGAATGCATATAACTAAGTGAAATAAGCCAATCTGAAAATGCTACATACTGTGTGATTTCAACTATATTACATTCTTGAAAAGACAAAACTATGCAAACAGTGAAAAGATCAGCAGTTGCCAGGGGTTGAGGAAAAGAAGAGCACAGAGGATTTTCAGGGTCAGTGGAAATATTCTGTATGGTGCTAAAATCAATGGTCGATACACTTGTCCGAATCCACAGAATGTAAACACAAAGAATGAACCCTAATGTAAATGTAAATGTGTCGATGTAGGTTCATCAATTGCCAACAAATGTACCACTCTGGTAAGTAATGCTATGCATGCATGTTATGGGAAATTTCTGTACCTTGTCAGTTTTGCTGTGAACCCACAACTGCTCTAAAAAATAAAGTCCACTAGAAAAAAACTGGTTCTAGTTCTTGATTCTGCTCCTAGTCCTTATTGCACTGGTCAGCCTAACGCCCAGCCAACTGGGATTCCAACCTGCTGGCTCCTCACCTCTGCCCCAGCCCCATATTCTACCCTACCTCCCTCTCTTAGGCTTATTAAGATTTGCTACTCCAATAAAGGACTGTATTGCTAGGACATCCCGCCTAAGCCCTTTGTACTCAAGATTTCCAGGCAATGCAGAGTTACCTCCTTATCTGAAAAATGCTAGGAATTTCTGCCACTGCCTCCTGTGCATATTTCATCATGGGCACACTTTTCATGGGTTTGAGTGTTCAGTTAACTTTCACCTGCCATCTAGAAGCAGGCATTCAAGGCATTACCCACAGACAGCAAGAAGAATGTGAGTTCACTCCTACAAGTCATTAGGCATCAGAGAAGTCCCTGACTGTCTTCCTCACGGAATGTCCTCCAGGTCATTGATGAAACCAAGTGACTTGACCCCAACCCGAGAGGGCATGCAATTCTGCCTGCAGACAGAGATTCCAGGAGCAGAACTCTCTAAGTAAGCTGGGAAGTGCTGTACTTCAGAATGATGGAGTTAATTGATTTGTTCAAGGCCATTAGCCTAATTCTGCCTGGAGACATTGATGGCCTGAGAATGGCACCCTATCACTACAGATGTTTAATTACTTTCACTTGAGATGGTCAGAAATATGACAGAAAAAAATTAGCTCCACAAAAAAGAAACTCATCTGGGTCAGAGGCTTTGGGCACAGATGGCGACTTGTGTTTAAAATTTAGTTGGTCAGAGCAAGACAGGCACTGGTTCATCCCCTTAGGGACTGCAATTTACCACATTCAGAACAAAAAGGCTTGATGGACTTTTCCAGAAGGCTCCTTATCTTCATGGCCTCTAAATGCTTTCAGGCCACAGAGTGTCTTCTCTAGAGAGCCCTACAAATCCATCAGGCTCTGTCTCCTTTCCTTTCTCCTTTACTAGGAAATAATCTAATAACTAATCTCCTGTTAGGTCCACATAATGCTGAATCAAATGTGGGGAGGTGACCAGTTGGCCTAGATTAACATAATTTGTCTTTAAATTATACATATTCAAAAGGCTCTAAGAAGCATCTGGGTATCTTTTAAAAAACTGTTAGAGAAATGATCAAATCAATACCAGCATAATAAATTAGACCTACAGCTGCTTATTTTTAAAAGGGCCATCCTCCTTAAAAACAATGTTTGTAAAAGATGGAAAATCCCATTAGATCTAAGAAGAAAAATTCTTTAGTGGAATTGATTGTCAAGAGTAGCATATTTGCTGAGGATCAGAGTCCCTTGCTGGGATTTCCAGATCCAGCTAAGGGCATCTGTAAGTAGTGAACATTTTAAAGGGCTTTTCTGCAGCATCACTGGAGCAGAAAAATAAACCACAGGTAGCCCTGTCTGAACTTAAGTTTCCCAAGTATCCAGGAGACTGTGTACTGCATTTTTTAGGCTGATTCATCGATACTAATCAAATTACCTAGATTTACTTGACTTCATGTTGTTTAGACCCAGGCTTATTAACATCAAAGGCTCTTTTATCAATTCTGCTAGGTACTGAAAATAGAAAGGAGTTTATTGATTATAAAGCTTAAGCTGGTAGGGACCCAAAGCAAAAGGCCAGATGGAGGCCCAGACTACGCTCCCAGGTCTTATGAACTTACATCCCTTTATCTATCCTCATACCCACAAGGTTTAAAGCAAAAGGCAAACAGAAAGGTGTCCATGAACACTCAGCCTTGTTTTTGCTACCTATTATCTGACAAGAACAAGACTTTGGGTGATACAGGCTATTAGCTAATAGCTCCTGTGATCCATCACCTTCTTCAAGCCAAAGTCAATTCCTCTTAACAAATTGAAATTTCAATGTGGCTTCTGCTGCGTGTGGGACCCAGTCTGCAGGAGATCTGCTGTTGAATGCTAATGGATGCGGCAAAACACTGCCGCAGGGCGGAGGTTGTCAGGGAGCAGCTGGGAGAGACTGTTCCCGACAGTGGCTTTTGTTCAGAACACAATTCAGAGGAGACCTGCCTTAGAGGTTAATTCCTCTCTATGTAAAAGTAGTTCATCTCTGTATTAAATGGCACTTTCCCCAGGATGTTATTTACAGAGGATTCTTATGTCTAAGAGAAATTTAAATAAAGCAGAGTTCCAGTTATCTTTTTATATGCAATGTCTATGCGTTTTAAGTATGTCCTGTATGGATACTGAATTATAAATCCCATTTTACCTGGACAATGTGACATTTAAACAAACCAGTCTTGACTCTAGGGATCTAAACCTGGCAGGGACCTCAGAGAGAGAGTCCACCCACTTGAACTGTAGAGAAGAGAGAACTGAGGCCAGACTGGTTAAATGACTGACCAACAATTACACAGCAGATGGTCCCCAACGTCTGGTCTCCCAGATCTTGGTGCAGAACTCCCTCTTCTTCACCTAGAATGAGAGGAGGCATCACCCAGTTTCTGACTCTAAGACTTAAACATGGATGCAACTAGAGATTATCATAAGTGAAGTAAGTCAGAAAGAGAGAGACAAATACCATATGATATCACTTACATGTGGAATCTAAAATATGACACAAATGAACTTATCTACAAAACAGAAACAGACCCACAGACAGAGAGAACAGACTTGTGGTTGCCAAGGGGAAGGACTGGTGGGGGAGAGGTGGAGTGGGAGTTTGGGGTTAGCAGATGCAACCTAGTATATGTAGGATGGATAAACAACAGGTCCTACTGTATAGCGCAGGGAACTATACTCAATATCCTGTAATAAACCATAATGGAAAAGAATATAAAAAAGAATGTTTATATATGTATAACTGAATCACTTTGCTGTACAGCAGAAATTAACACAACATTGTAAATCAACTATACTTCAGTTAAAAAAAAGAAGACAATCCAGCAGGTAGCGTGTGATACATGTACAGACACACCTGACAACAAATGGAAGTGACTTTCAATCTTGTTTCATGCTATTCTGTATTTAAGTTTTTGATAATGATGGCATTGTGAGAACTTGAAAGAAAACAATAAACCACATTAAAATCAAGACTCATTATAAGAACCCCCTCTCTAAATGTCTGTCTCATTGGGCCAGAGGCTCCCAGAGGGCAGCGGCTCTGTCTTCCTAAGCTTCTTTACATCCTCCTATGTGATAAGTTTGCCTGTGAAGGAGGTTTGTTGAATAAATCAGTGAAAGAACGCGTGAATATATATTACCAGACAAACAAATGAATGTCCTCACTTGCCACATTCACCGTTGCCCTCAAGGCTCTTCCCTTCATTACCAGAGATCCTACTCTAGCCAGAACAAGGTGCTCATAATTGCCTCTACAGGGGATAAAGATCAGACTCCTCAAAAAGGATGCTCTGAATAGCATAAGAAGAGCCTCTCTCTGGAAGCTAATATCACTTATTTTCTCATTCCTGGAAGGGATGCATACCCCTGGACTCCTATTAGGCTGAGGTGGACCTTTTGTCTTGCCCTGGCTTTAGCTGGGTTACTTCTCAGGGCACCCTGGTCAACCCTAAGAAGACCCTACATGAATCCAGGTTCAGGATCTTAGAAAACTTTTTTTCTTACAGCACCAGAATAAGGCTCTCATATACAAAGAAGCCAGACCCAAGTTATCCATAATAAATATTTCATTTCTCCTGAAACCTGCTGGATATTTTTAGTTCCCTTGTGTTCTTTTACTTTCATTTGGCCTGACAA
The DNA here is from genome assembly GCF_030028045.1 of Hippopotamus amphibius kiboko. Classification (NCBI taxonomy): domain Eukaryota; kingdom Metazoa; phylum Chordata; class Mammalia; order Artiodactyla; family Hippopotamidae; genus Hippopotamus; species Hippopotamus amphibius. The sequence continues at coordinate 58,047,123 of NC_080187.1, forward strand.
CTCATATGGCGAAGGACATACAGATGAGGGGCCTAGATCCTAGAGATGGTGAGAAATTGCACACAAGGCAAATGAAGGAAGCTCCGTGTGGGAAGGAGCCATACAGGGGAACACCTCGTTCTGACGCCACCCAGGGCATCATTTTGTGTCTTGTATATCACAGAAGAGTTAAGCCCTCAGCTAAATTAGGAAGCCTACTCTTGGACTGTGGTCTGGTCATTTTAAAAGGAAATACAAGAAGGTTAGGCCAATTTGTGGTTTTAAATTAAGTACCACAGTAAAGAATATATACCTTTCTGTCTTACCTCCTCTGTGCTGTTGCTTTTTATTCTCCGCCCAGCTTTACAAAGAAAATCGCTGAGTCATTCTATTCTTCTCACTGTCTCCAGGATGAGAGAGTATAAATAATTTACATTCAGACACCAAGACAAGCAGTGATTTTGAATTTTTTTCCATTCCTGGCCTGAATTGTTTTTGTGACACTGAATTAAACTCAAAAGGCCACTGATGACTGCTGTAAGCTTTTAGGACGGTCAAAACAAGCCAATTTGCTGCAGTCCTAGTCTTGAAGGTTAAGTAAATATTTCATAGTGCTTCTAGTTGGATGTGTAAGCATAGACATTTTCAAGGACCAAGACTGGAATTTAAATGGAGATTCTGGACTGGTTTGGAATAAAAAGCCCAGGTCAGCATAAGGGACCACACATACGGTTAAATTGCTGGCTTATCTGTTATCTGTGAAAGTTACATGTTTTAGACATTTAAGATTCAAGCAGATTTTAGTCACTGACAGGAGGAATTCTTTTTTTCTTTTTCTTTTTTGAGCCATGCCACATGGCATGTGGGATATTTGTTCTCCAACTAGGGATGGATCCCTTGCCCCCTGCAGTGAGTGGAAGCTAAGCTCGGAGTCCTAACCACTGGACCACCAGGGAATTCCCTGGAGGAATTCTTTTTAATGCAGTTGTCATGTGAGTTTGATGTCTTCTGAGAATTAGGGAGTTCTACAAACTGATGCAAGATTGAAACATGCCTTGTGAAACCCAGGCTGCAAAATCCAGATTGTAAGCAGGAAAGGAGAAAATAAGGGAAGACTTGAGGAAGAAAAATGAAGACAGAAGACAGAGACCCATCTTCCTCTGTTTCCCTTTTTATTTCTGCTCCTTTCCTTTATCTGTTCATCCCTCTCTCTCTCCTGGACCTCTCTCTACCCCACCCTCATGTTACTCCTTCTGCTTTTCCAATTTCACTTCTAGACTCTTTCTTATTTATTTGCTGTTTTCTATCAAGAGACTGTTTTGCATCTGTAACACTGGCATTTGCCTCAACTAAACTTAATGTGTAGAAGGGATAAAGAGCAAATTTTATAGTGCCGTGGTTTTCACGCATCTTCCATTGTGAGAGATAATCATTTTGTAGGAAGGTAGAAGATGGGAAACATCAATGCTACGATATCCCCCTATAAAGCCCAGGTCCAAAGTTGCTAATCAAAAGGTACCCTTTCCTGACAAGCCTCAGAATCTTTCTTAACACTGCACACTTAACAGCCACAAGTAGCTTATCAGAGTTGGCACGTGAGATGAAGCCAATTTGTTAACCTTAATGTAGTAATTTCAGTGAAACTGCATGGGTTGATTTCAAGTGTCAGCTTTGAAACCATTCAGGGGCATCACTGGGTGTTTTAATCAAGGTAGTGGCAGCACAGAACACAAACAATCGATTGCACTGGATAAGCAGGGACTCATATTGTGATTTGCTAATTGTTCCGACTGCTTTTCCTTCTATTGAGCTTGTTTTATAGAGACAATGATACTTATTTCTTGGAGTCCTCAAATTGCTTTTTAAACAGCTAAGCAGTATTTGTTCAGTGTTCAGAGTCTGGGTTATTGTCTTCACTTTTCATCCTGCAGAGACCGAATCCTGCTGGTTCAGGCTCTTGGTAACACCAACTTGGTACCACATCTGCAGGGGTGCCTTCTTGAAGGGGTGATAACTGGGGTGTGTCCTACTCCCAACAAAGCCCCGAGTAAGGCGGGCCTCTGAGCTCCCATTCTCAACCTACTTGATTATCAAGTCTTCTGCAACAGGACGTGCATTTCTCTCTCCCTGTCTCATTCTTAACCTTTAATCCTTGGCCCCAGGTTTCATTTCTGTCACTCAGTTAAAGCAACCCTTGTGGAGGATGCCAGTGGTGCTTTATAAGTCAAAAGGGCTCTTCTTAGTTCTTCATGGTCTTGGACTCTCTGCTGAACTTGACACTATTTGTGGTTCTCCTTCCCCACCTCCCTCCCTGACCTCTGGCCACTCCCTTTCTCTGTGAAATTCTATTCTCCTTTGGCTCACACTACATTTCACTCTTCTGGTTCTCCCGCTACTCATCTGAGTGTCCCTTGGTGTCCTGAACTGATTCTTTGCTCAACTGTCTTTGGCTGAGGAAGCTCATTCCATTCTCCTGACTTTAGTTGGCATTGCTACTCCATTGATCCTAAACACATAAATTGTGTTTCGCATGCATATCTCTATTCTATTCCATCAAAAAGTAACGTATAGAACACTTAGCTGCAGAAGGTTCTATGTGAAATGCTTGTATCTCCAAGTCAGTTTTCTTACCCAAAACCCAGTTCTTTATCTCCGAGAGCCTATGGGTCATTCCATGTGGATTATTTACTTGTACCCCAATCTCATCAGACTATAATCATTGCCTTCTTCTGCCAAACACATCCAGTCTCTTCATCTTCACTCTGTCAGTGGTATCACCATTCTGCAAGTTACTAAGATTTCATGATTTAAAACTTCCTGTGACATAATCCTATTTTTTCTTCACCGTATCTCATATCCTTTCCCTCCATGCCCACCTTACTCCTCAGGCCTCCTTACCCCTTGCCCAGATTGCTGTAACTTCCTTGTGCTGCCCTATCACATTCTTGCCTCTTTTTCTCTTATCTTACCTGGACAATTTCTCTTGTCACTTCCCTGGAAAGGTGCATTCCAAACATCTGTATATATCACTGCCTCATTAATGTCAGAGCTTCTCAGTCGGATGTTTGAGGCCATCTGCCAACATTTCCAATGTTATCCCCACTCTTTCTCAACTCACATCACCTGACTTAGTCAGGTGGTCTCACTGCCCCACCAACTCTCCACACTTGGTGCTATTTCCACATTGTGTAATAGCATCGTCCTCACCTAGAATGTCCTTCTGACTACCGACCCTCGAGTCAAATTATGGTCATCATCTAAGATTCTGTTTGTGTAGTTTCTTCTCTAAAATCTTCACTGATTTTTCCCACGCAATTTATCATTACTATCACGCAATTAATCATTTAATTCTTCTCTACCTCCTGTTTGGTAGTTTTATCTCTCACTGTAATTGTACATTTCTTGTTCCATCTGGCTTTTGTGCTCCCGGTGGAGCTCAGCATAGTCTTAGCAAATAATAGGTGTTCAATAAATATCTTATTGATTTACTATTCCTTCATTTAACCAACACTTTTCTGAGTCAACTGTTGGGTAAATAAATCAAAGACTGACTGATGGATTGATTTTGTCTATTGATTCAGTTTCATACTGTGCTCACTTCTCTGCACTTTAACTTGAGTGGTGAGGGACACCTAATATTTTATTCCCTTCCACCTCCAAACAATTCCTGGAATAGAATTCCATAAATAATTGGGATCCAAACACACCTTCAATCACTTTCCAGTGAAATTATAGTAAACAGAACTTTAGTATCTGAATGTTAATGATGGAATAAATCCAAATGATTTTTGCACTGACATGTCAAAGAAACAAAATAAATCTCCATGGAAAGGTAAATTAAACTCTGGATCTCTTCCTAGAAGTGACACATTAAACATCAGACCATTTTTCTCTTTAAATTAAGAGAAAAATAATATTTCAGAAACCAGAGCAAAGTGGCACCTCCAGTTGGGTTCTACTTAATATCAAATGGTTTTTTTTTAGGGATTAACTGAGAAAGTAGTAATGCTGTTTTTCTTACTCTTCCTTAAAGATCTTTGGCATTAGCAAGGCTATTATTTTCTAAAACTCACTGTCCTTCATTTAGTAAAGTCTGCACCTTGCTAGAATGTCTCACTTTATTATTACTCAGTCATATTATAATACAAGCATTGTTATGGGCTGAATTGAGTCCCCCTAAAATTCATATGTTGAAGCCCTAACTCCCAGTACCTCAGAATGTGATTACATTTGATGATATGGCCTCGAAAGCACTGATTAAGTTAAAATGAATTGGTTAGGAGGGGTTCTAATCCAATCTAACTAGTGTCCCTTATAAGAAGAGGACATTCAGACACACAGAGAGACAACAAGGGCACATGTACACAGAAGGACAGCCGTATGAAGAGGCAGCAACAGGCCACGGAGGTAGGAGGTTTCCTTGGAAACCAAATCTGTCAGCACCTTGATCTTGGACTTCCAGCCTCCAGAACTGTGAGATGATAAATTTCAGTTGTTTAAGCCCCTGCAGAGTGTAGTATTTGTTATGGTGGCCCAAGCAAACTAATATAAGCATGTATGTATCTGTCTCCCTACTAGACTGTGAATTCCTTGAAAGCAGGGATCAAATTTCATTCAGATTTGTAGTGCTTCACATGATACTGGTAATAAATGATGTCATGCAAGGTCATGGAAATGAATTTGTAGCTTGTTTGGCTCATTAGAAAGCTCCTTTTTGGAATACATACTGCCTAAATATCTATTGGGTGCTCAGTGCTTTTCTGGACACTGTTTGGTATGAAGATGAGTAAAACAAAGACTATCTCAATGAAAGCACTTGGTGCTGGTCATTATAAAAATTTTCTATCTCCTGAAGATATGCTGCTGTCACTCTATATACCCAGATGTGTGAACCAAACCTATCACACTGCAAAATTCTCAGCCAACAGATTTAAGTATTAGGAGTTTTGCACCACTCTACGAAAACGCAATGGTGCATGAAATAAATCATCCCCAACCCCATCTCTACTCCTACTGAATGGGATCAGGAGACTGGTCTCTTTATGCCAAGACTTGAGTTAGTGACTAGCATCAGGGGTGCATAACCCCACCTTCTGCATGCGATGAGGACTTCAGACAATCCTGAATTCAAAGCAGCAGACCTTCAGTCTAAGTGAGAAATTGGATTCTGGGTAGAGAAACAGGCCAAAACCTAGGTGAAAGTTGGCCAAAGAGCAGTGACATTGAGAATGAAGTTGCAAATAGGTGGGTGTGTGAGCTCTCCAAAGCAGAATGGACATCACCTTTAGGCTGGTGGATCCAGACTGTTAGTAAATGACTCCTCTGGTCTAGGCCACCTCAGGAACTAGAAATCTAAGTTTGCAAGCCCAATTTAAGGACCCAAGACTCCAAAGCCGAGGAAAGCTTAGATGATGGCATTATAAGTCTAGGAAGTCAGAGAATTAAATTCAGAAAGACCAACTCTGCTTCAGACAATACTACAAAGCTACAGTAATCAAAACAGTGTGGTATTGGCACCAAAAACATATGGATCAATGGAACAAAATAGAGAACCCATAAATAAACTTGTACACCTACAGTCAATTAATCAATGACAAAGGAGGCAAGAATATACAATGGAGAAAAGACAGTCTCTTCAGCAAGTGGTGTTGGTAAAGCTGGACAGCCACATATAAATAAATGAAGTTAGAACACTTCCTCACACCATACACAAAAATAAACTCAAAATGGCTTAAAGACTTAAATATAGACAGGACACCATAAAACTCCTAGAAGAGAACATAGGCAAAACATTCTCTGACATAAATTGTAGCAATGTTTTCTTAGGTCAGTTTCCCAAGGCAATAGAAATAAAAGCAAAAATAAACAAATGGGACCTAGTCAAACTTATAAGATTTTGCACAGCGAAGAAAACCATAAAACAAAATGAAAAGATAACCTATGGACTGGCAGAAAATATTTGTAAAAGATGCAACCGAGAAGGGGTTACTTTCCAAAATATACGAACAGCTCATACAACTCATTTCTCCAAAGAAGACATACAGATGTCCAATAAGCACATGAAAAGATGCTCAGCATCTCTAATTATTAGAGAATGCAAATCAAAACTACAATGAGGTAGCACATCACACAGGTCAGAAAGGCCATCACTAAAAATCTACAAATAACAAATGCTGGAGAGGGTGTGGAAAAAAGGGAACCCTCCTACACTGTTGGTGGGAATGTAAACCTTAAGATATCTGCCCAGGACTTCCCTGGTGGTACAGTGGTTAAGAATCTGCCTGCCAATGCAGGGGACACGGGTTCCATTCCTGGTCCAGGAAGATCCCACATGCCGCAGAGCAACTAAGCCCATGCGCCACAACTACTGAGCCTGCGCTCTAGAGCCTGCGAGCCACAGCTACTGAGCCTGCATGCTGCAACTACTGAAGTCTTGGTGCCTAGAGTCCATGCTCTGCAACAAGAGAAGCCACCGCACTGAGAAGCCTGTGCACCGCAATGAAGAGTAGCCCTGCTCTCTGAAACTAGAGAAAGCCCGCGCACAGCAACAAAGACCCAACACAGCCAAAAAGTAATTAATTAAAAAAAAAAAGATATCTGCCCAGCTCTTGACTATGTTCTATAACTTCTCCAGCTAACATCTCAGTCTATAGGCTTTCCATTTCCACTCCCACCCCAGAGTGGCGCCTTTTTATGACTCCAAGTGATTCTCTCTGGGGCTGGACCAGTGCTCAGACATTCATGGATACATCTATTGATGCTGATTCAAGGTGGGTGGTGTATAAAAAGGCTGATTCTTGGGGTGAGACAGATTTGGGAGGCTGAAGCCAACAGGTAGAAAAGTGCAAGCTAATATGGGTGTTGGTAAAAGACTTGGAGAGAAACTGAGAGACTCCAGGAAGAGCTAACTGAAAAAAGCAGAAAATAGGAAATGGGATCTGGGGTGCAGTCAAGACCTTTTGCTAAAGTTCAGTCAGATACCAAGAATCCAAAGAGCAAGCAGAGCCCAAATAAGTGGGCTCACTATTGACTCTCCCAGTAGAGCAATCCCATGACAGCCAGTCTCGTGGTCCATAGCTGATTGCTGCTTGGATGAGGTCAGGATTATTACCTTTTGCCTCACCTCTACTCTAGACCCCAAATGCAGAGAAACTTGGTGTCAGGATGCAATAGCAGCAGCATCTTCCTGTCTCCCCTGGTATCCTCTAAGAGGAAGTCCTCCGTGCTAGCACACATTTCTCAAACCCTGATACACTGAGTTTGTGGCCTTAGCTCTGCTCATGAGAACACTGCATCATAAAATATCTAAAATACCAGAATGTTCTTCCCTAACCACATCATCCCCTTTTTACATGTGTCAGACCACGAATTGGAATATTGCTCCAGGGCTCTGCTTGGCTTCTTTTGTTTCCTTTCTTCTTTTTTTTTCTTCAAAATTGTAAAAACCTATATGAATTTACCCATCACTTCCCCTTCTAATGTCCTCTTCAGTAAATGATTCCCAACAGAAACAGAAATTTCAAGGTTACCTTATAAAGAAAGCAGAACTCTGCAAGCCAAATAATGAAAACAAACATTCGTTGCAGCCGACCCAGCCCAGGACTAAGCGCTATGAGACATGCTTTTGTTTGTTTAGGCTGTATTGCATGTATGCTCATTGCTTTCCAAATATTTAAAACCCAGTGATGGAGATGATACTAAATAATGTATTTCATATAGATAGCATCTGAGTCAATGCTGTAAGATAATGGCTCTGGGATCTACTAGTTCCAGAAAGTGCCCACGACTGGGATACAATCAGCAGTCCCATGTGGTGTGTGAGATAACACTTCTCTAATGCCAGCAGGAACAGTGGCTCCAAGCCTCTGTAACTTGAAAAGGCAGATATGCCCAGTCCTCAATAATCTCACTGAAAACAAGAAAAAGTCCCTGGAGTATGGTTTAGAAAGTGAGGGTATCTATAATGTGATTAGATCTATACTGATTATGAGTAATGATTGATGTCAGGATGCCATTTCATGGGCTAAACCACATCCTTAAAGGCCAAGAGTAATGAAACTTAGTTCCAGTGCTTCCAGGGAGATGCTGACTTACTTCCAGTGCTTCCAGGGAGACGGTGGCTATTCCAGGAGCTCCACAGATCTCCAGGGTCAGAAGTTGGCCCTTTGGAAGGAAGGCACTGTGAAGTGAGAATTAACCAGATCACGATTTTGAAAGTTGTAAAACAGAATTCACTTTTAACCTCCTTTCCTTTTAATGCAAATATTAACTGAACGTCAAAAAGAAGCAGAAAATCTGAATAGTTCTATATCTATTCAAGAAAATAATGTAATCAAAAACTTCACAGAGAAATGCTAAGCTTTACTGCCTTTATTGTAAATATAAATGTACTGCTTTTACTGTCTTTATAGTAAATGTCTTTACTGATAAATTGTAAAAAAATTTAATGATGAAATACTACCAATCTTACACAAATCATTTCAGAGGACAGAGGAAGAGGGAATATTTCTCAATGCATTTAATATGGCCAGCACAATCCTGGTATCAAAATGTGACAAAGACATTACAAGGAAATTATAGACCAATATCATTCATGGATATAAAGTTATAAACCATTATTAGCAAATCGAGCCCAGCAATAATATGAAAAAAGGTAATATGTAATGGTCACATGAGATTCATCTCAGGAATATAAATTGGCTTAATATTTGTAAAGCAATCAATGTAATTTGCTACATTACCAGAATAAAGGAGAAGACACATGGTCATCTTAATATATGCAGAAAAAGAATTTGATAAAATTCAACAGCTGTCTGCGGCTAAAATTCTTACCAAACAAGGAATAGGAGGAAGATTTCTCAAACTGATGAAACATATCTATAAAAAACCTATCGTTGTATTGATATATTAATGGTGAAATATTGAACGCTTTCCCTCTAAGATCTGAAAAAGAGAAACGATGTCCACCGTCACTACCTCTATTCGACATTGTACTGGAAGACCTAGTCAGTGACAAGTCTCCCAAAAGAAATGAAAGGGCCAATGGTTGAAAAGGCAAAAGTAAAACTATCTAAATTCAGAACTGACATGACTGTATGTTAGGAAATCCCCCAAATCTACAAACTACTTGAACTAATAAGTACATTTAATAAGGCTTGGATATACACATCAATATTTAAAAATTCATTGCAATTTCCATACACAAACAAGAAAAAATTGAAAAATGAAATAAAAAAATACTATTTACAATAGCATTAAAAAAAAAAACTCCCCTAATATCTGAGATTACATTTTTGCCATTTTTATTATAATATGTCTTGGTGTACATAGATCTGCTTGGGTTTATCTTGTTTGGGACCCTCTGTGCTTCTTGTACCTGAATATCTGTTTCCTTCTTTAGGTTTGGGCAGTTTTCAGTCACAATTTCTCCAAATACATTTTCAATCCCCTTTTCTCTTTCTTCTCCTTCTGGATCCCTATTATGCATAGATTGGCACACTTTATATTATCTTATATTGCTTTCATTTTTTTTTTTTCCAATTTGGCTTTCTGTCTGCCATTCTGATTGGGTGATTTCTATTATTCTGTCTTCCAGATCACTTATTCATTCTTCTGCATTATTCACTCCGCTGTTCATTGCCTTTACCTCAGCTTTCATCTCAGCGAATGAGTTCTCTAATTTTTCTTGGTTCCTTTGTATAGTTTCTAGTTCCTTTTTACAGTAATGTGCGTTTCTATCAATAGTCAATTCTTTCAGTATTTTCATTATGTCCTTTTGAACTCAGTGTCTGTTAGACTGAAGAGGTCTGTTCCATTGTTTGTTCTCTCAGGACAATTCTCTTGATCTTTTAATTGGGAGTGATTCCTCAGCTGCTTCATATCTTTTTCTTGCTCTATGAGTTTAGGAGAAACAATTATCTACTGTGGTCTTGAAGGGCTAATTTTTTTTTTTTTAGGAAAAGATTATTATTATTATTATTTTTAAATTATTTTTTGGGGGTACACCAAGTTCAATCATCTGTTTTTTATACATATATTCCCGTATTCCCTCCCTTCCTTGACTCCCCCTCCCTCGAGTCCCCCCCACCCTCCCCACCCCAGTCCTCTAAGGCATCTTCCATCCTCGAGTTGGACTCCCTTTGTTATACAACAACTTCCCACTGACTATCTATTTTACAGTTGGTAGTATATAGATGTCTGTGCTACTCTCTCGCTTCATCTCAGCTTCCCCTTCACCCCCCGTCCCCTCCCAAACCTCGAGTTCTCCAGTCCATTCTCTGTATCTGCGTCCTTGTTCTTGTCACTGAGTTCATCAGTACCATTTTTAGATTCCGTATATGTGAGTTAGCATACAATATTTGTCCTTCTCTTTCTGACTTTCTTCACTCTGTATGACAGATTGTAGTTCTATCCACCTCATTACATATAGCTCCATCTCATCCCTTTTTATAGCTGAGTAATATTCCATTGTATATATATGCCACATCTTCTGTATCCATTCATTTGTTGATGGGCATTTAGGTTGCTTCCATGTCCTGGCTATTGTAAATAGTGCTGCAATAAACATTATGGTACAAGTTTCTTTTGGGATTATGGTTTTCTTTGGGTATATGCCCAGTAGTGGGATTACTGGATCATATGGTAGTTCTATTTGTAGTTTTTTAAGGAACCATCAAATTGTTTTCCATAGTGGCTGTACCAACTTACATTCCCACCAACAGTGCAGGAGAGTTCTCTTTTCTCCACACCCTCTCCAACATTTGTTGTTTCCAGATTTTGTGATGGCCATTCTGATTGGTGTGAGGTGATACCTCATTGTGGCTTTGACTTGCATTTCTCTAATGATTAGTGATGTTGAGCATCTTTTCATGTGTTTGTTGGCCATCTGTATGTCTTCTTTGGAGAAATGTCTATTTAGGTCTTCTGCCCATTTGTGGATTGGGTTATTTGCTTTTTTGGTATTAAGCTTCATGAGCTGCTTGTATATTTTGGAGGTTCATCCTTTGTCCGTTGTTTCATAGGCAATTATTTTTTCCCATTCTGAGGGTTGCCTTTTAGTCTTGTTTATGGTTTCTTTCACTGTGCAAAAGCTTTTAAGTTTCATGAGGTCCCATTTGTTTATTCTTGATTTTATTTCCATGATTCTAGGAGGTGGGTCAAAAAGGATCTTGCTTTGATGGATGTCATATAGTGTTCTGCCTATGTTTTCCTCTAGGAGTTTGATAGTGTCTGGCCTTACATGTAGGTCTTTAAACCATTTGGAGTTTATTTTTGTGTATGGTGTTAGGAAGTGTTCTAATTTCATTCTTTTACATGTTGCTGTCCAATTTTCCCAGCACCACTTATTGAAGAGGCTGTCTTTTTTCCATTGTATACTCGTGCCTCCTTTGTCAAAGATAAGGTGCCCATATGTGTTTGGGCTTACTTCTGAGTTCTCTCTTCTATTCCATTGATCTTCCTTTCTATTTTTGTGCCAGTACCATACTATCTTGATCACTATGGCCTTGTAGTATAGTTTGAAGTCAGGAAGCCTGATTCCTCCAACTCCATTTTTCCTTCTCAAGATTGCTTTGGCTATTCGGGGTCTTTTGCGTTTCCATACAAATCGTAAGATTTCTTGCTCTAGTTGTGTGAAAAATGCCATTGGTAATTTGATCGGGATTGCATTGAATCTGTAAATTGCTTTGGGTAGTACAGTCATTTTCACGATGTTGATTCTTCCAATCCAGGAATATGGTATATCCCTCCATCTGTTTGTGTCGTCTTTGATTTCTTTCATCAATGTCTTAAAGTTTTCTGCATACAGATCTTTTGCCTCCTTCGGCAGGTTTCTTCCTAGGTATTTTATTCTTTTGGTTGCAATGGTGAATGGGAGAGTTTCCTTAATTTCTCTTTCTGCTCTTCCATTGTTAGTGTATAGGAATGCAAGAGATTTCTGTGCATTAATTTTGTATCCTGCTACTTTACTAAACTCATCAATTAGTGTTAGCAGTTTTCTGGTAGAGTCTTTAGGGTTTTCTATATATAATATCATGTCATCTGCAAAGAGTGACAATTTTACTTCTTCTTTTCCAATTTGGATTCCTTTTATTTCTTTTTCTTCTCTGATTGTTGTGGCTAAAACTTCCAAAACTATGTTGAATAATAATGGTGAGAGTGGACACCTTGAAGGGCTACTTTTAAGTGGGAACATCCCTGTGTAGCCCGGATGGGTTTCATATTTTTTGGTGTGAGGACTGTTTTTAGTGTGGATGCCAGTGGCCTTTTCCCTAGCATGCGCTGGCCATTATCCCCTTGCTAGGAGGTGTGACCGGTGTTGCGGTGACCAGAGTCTGCACTGGATTAGTTAAGTGGGGCCTCTTCTTTGTTCTGTGGTTGTCACTGCCCTGTCAGGGGTCAGGTCTGCTCCCTAGCTGTTGGAGTAGAAGCCCCCAGACCCATTTCTGAGCTGCAGTGGGAGGTAGGTGGGATTGGAACACTCCCACTGGCAGAAGAGCCACTGTTCACCAGCCAGTGTGCTCTGTGGTGTCACCTGTCACCTGATGTGCAGGCTCACAAAGCACACTGCTGTTGGCACTACCCTTGGCTCACCTCAACTGTGGGAATGCCTGCAAGTGGCCCTGGGGTCTCTCAGGCATTGTTTTCACCAGGCCACCAGCGCAGATCCACTGAAGTCAGGTCCCAGGACTGCAGTCGTCACATACCTGGACCGGCTGTGGGAGCTAGGGAGGCCGCTCAGGTCCCGGCGTGGACTGGCCACCGCGCACATGCGCCCACAACGCCCACAGCGGCTAAGGCCAGACTGTGCAGTCACGGGAGCACCTCTTGTCCATTCAGGTGTCCTGCGGGTGCTGAATTTAGAAAGCCAGCAGAGGAGGTATAAATTCAAGGCTCATGCAGCGGCAGGGAGAGGTTTCAGCCCTGCTTGTTAAGTTGCATGGGCCCTGGGGCTCAGCTGTGGCTTGGTTCCGCCTCTGCACGGTCAACCCGCAGGCAAACCCACTGGCATCTACTCTCAGAGCCTGTCTGAGGTGGGTGCCCCTGAGGCGGTGGCTGGGGGGTACTCTCCTGAAGCCTGCGGGGGCGGGGGCCAGCGTGTGGAGAAAGAGGCTGCAATGGTGGCCCTGCCCCTCCCTTCAGGCCACTTAACGATGGTGCTGGGACTTCCCTGGTGGCGCTGTGGTTAAGAATCCACCTGCCAATGCAGGGGACATAGGTTCGATCCCTGGTAGAGGAAGATCCCACATGCTGCTGAGCAACTAAGCCCATGCACCACAACTACTGAGCCCACGTGCTGCAACTACTGAAGCCTGGGCACCTAGAGCCCGTGCTCTGCAACAAGAGAGGCCACCATGCTGAGAAGCCTGTGCACCACAACGAAGAGTAGCCCCTGCTCACAACTAGAGAAAGCCCCCGCGTAGCAAGGAAGACACAACGCAGCAAAAAGAACAAACAAAAAAAGCCCCCCAAAAATCACCAAAAAAATAAAAAAAAACAATGGCACTTTGCTTCTATGATAGACCTGGGCTTCTGCAAACACCTCCGGTTGGGCCTGTACCACACTCCAGCCCCAGCCCCTTTCAGCCTTTCCACACAGCTAGCTGCAGTCCTCCCCAGGGTCTACTCTCTAAACAGGTGTTCTAGCACCAGTGTCTCAGGCTGGGGTGCCCAGGGCAATAGTCTGGACCATGCGTGCAGGTTTCTCTCTGTTCTCCTACACCCTGGTTGTTGCTGCTCCTCTAAGCCTCCTGAAGCTCCCCATCTGTCCTGGCTATTCTCCCCACCAGTGAGGGGGCTTCCCAGGGTGTGGAAACATTTCCTCCTTTTCAGTTCTCTCCCAGGGGAAGAGGTCCTGTTCCACTTCCTCTTTTCTTTTTTTTTTTCTTCTTTCATCCTACCTGTTATGTGGAGATCTTTCTTGTCCTTTCAGGTGTTTGAGGGCTTCTGCTAGTGTTTAGTAGGTGTTCTGTGAGATTTGTTCCATTTGTAAACTTATTTTTGATGTATTTGTGGGAGGAGGTGAGTTCCACGTCCTTCTACTCTGCCATCTTGATTGGCGCCTCTGCGAATAAATTTAACAAAAGATCAGCAAGACCTCTATACTGAAAAATACAAAACACTGTTGAGAGATCTTAAGGAAGATATAATAAATGAAGAAATATATCATAATCGTTGACTGAAACTCACATTGTTAGGATGTCAATTCTTATCAAATTGATTTATAGATGCATGCTACTGCAATTAAAATCCCAGTAGTCTTTTGTTTTTGTAGAAGTTGATGAGCTGATTCCAAGATGTGTATTGAAATGCAAAGGACATAAAGTGTCCAGGACAATCTTTTTTTAAAAATTTATTAATTAATTTATTTTTGGCTGCTTTGCGTCTTCGTTGCTGCACGCAGGCTTTCTCTAGGTGTGGAGAGCAGGGACTACTCTTCATTGCAGTGCGTGGGCTTCTCATTGTGGTGGCTTCTCATGTTGCGGAGCATGGGCTCCAGGAGCTCGGGCTTCGGTAGTTGTGACATGTGGGCTCAGTATTTGTGGCTCTTGGGCTCTAGAGCACAGGCTCGGTAGTTGTGGTGCACTGGCTGCCTTAGTTGCTCCACAGCATGTGGAGCCCTGGATCAGGGCTCGAACCTGTGTCCTCTACATTGGCAGGCCAATTTTTAACCTCTGGGCAACCAGGGAAGCCCAAGGACAATCTTGAAGAAGAGGAACACAGCTGGTGGGCTTATTTATCAGATTTCAAAGAGTACTACCATAAGTTAAATTTTGTCAAAGGCATGAGACATTTAGTGGGGAAATAAAGGTGTTTTCAGTAAATGACACTGGAACTGCATAACCATATGAATTACCTTGTCCACACCTCACCCCATACATTAAAAATTAGTTTAACATGCATCCTAGACCTAGAAGTAAAAGCTAAAATTATATAGTTTTCAAAAGAGAACTTAGAAGAATATCTTCTTCATCTTTGGATAGCAAAGATTACTTAGGACACAAAAAGCACTAACCATAAATGAAGAAAACATGATGAGCTGGACTTCATCAAAGAATACTTCTGTTTACCAAAAGACAGTGTCAAGAAAGTCAAATGGAAAGACACAAACTGGGAGAAAATATTGAAATATATATATTTGACAGAGGACTTGTATTGAGAATTCATAAAGAGTTCCTACAAATCAAAAGACAAATAAACCAATATAAAAATGGACCACAGTCTTGAAGAAATGCTCAACAAATGTCATGTGAAGACTTCTTAAGTATATGAACAGATGTTCATTATGAACCATCGGGTAACTCTGCATGGAAACCACAATGACAGATCTCTAACATTTTCAGAATGGCTAAAATTAGAAAGGCTGATAACAAAAAGTTGGTGAAGATGATGAATAACTGCAGTATTTATATTTTCCTAGTGGGAGTACATTCTGTACATCAGCTTTGGAAAACTCTTTGATAGTTTCTAATAAAGTTACATACATGTCTATATATGCATAGCTATGGCCCAACAATTCTGCACCAAGATATCTATTCAGTGAATATGGTGTGTATGTCCACAAAATAACCTTCACAAAAATATTCAGATTGAAAAGTGGCAACATACAAATGTCCATCAATAGGGAAATAAACAAATTGAGGCATATTTCTACCATGGAATAATATGCAGCAATAAAAAAGAACAAAGTGTGGCTATGTGAAGCAACATGACTGAATCTCGAAAACATTATGTTGAGTATGAGAAGCTAAACACAAAAGACTACATATACTGCATGATTCCATTCCAGTATATGAATCTGTTTATATGGGTTTAAGAATAGTCAAAATAAATCTATGGTGGTTAGAATCAGAAGAGTGTTTGCCTTGGTATGGGGGAAGGCTTGGACTACGAAGGGACAAGAGGGAACTTTCGGGAGTGATGTAAGTGTTCTTCATGTTGGTCAAAATAATGATTATGCATTTGCCAACATTTATCAAGTGATACACTTAAGATTTGTGAATTTTACTGTATGTAAATTATTCCTTGATAAAGTACAAAAAACCAAAAACAAACAAAAATAGCATTTAGTGAGTGCAACAAGGCTGCCATAGACAATAAATGCTACAGAAAATCAGAGAAGAGAAGAATGACTCAACAGGAAGAATAGATGAGTAAGTCTTCTAGAGTAGATAGAAAAGGAACTGAATTCTGTAGGATGGCTAATATTCACAGGGGAAGGGATGAAAAGGTTGTGGTGGGTGGTTTCACCTAAGCCAACCCATGCAAAAGCTTCTAGTAATTCCAAATCACATTAGCACTGTGGCTCTTCATGAGTCAGAATCACTACAGTATTCTTCAGTAGATCTCTTTTTGTAACTTACTTAAAGATGAAAGATTAATTAAACCATACTAAAAAATTTGGGCCAATTAAATAATTTTGGTGTTTGCAACAGCCATATTCAACAGGAGCTTAGTTTGAAATTATCTTTCTTCTTGGTTGAACAATACCCAAAGTAATAAGTTGGGCAACATGGAAACACCTCAAAAGTTTTTGTAAGTAGATAACATAAAAAATATAGATAGATAAAAACTTAAAATATCCATCTTGGGTTTTAAGTTACTCATTTTAAAAAATGAGATTTAAAAAATTGGAATATAGTTGATTTACAATGTTATGTTAGTTTCAGGTGTACAGCAAAGTGAATCAGTTACACTATATATATATACATCCACTTTTAAAAAGATTTTTTCCCATATAGGTCATTACAGAGTATTGAGTAGAGTTCCCTGTGCTATACAGTAGGTCCTCATTAGCAATCTCTTTTATATATAGTAGTGTGTATATGTCAATTCCAATCTCCCAATTTATCCCCCTCCTCCCCCACCCTGGTAATCATAGATTTGTTTTCTACATTTATTTCTGTTTTGTAAATAAGGTTATTTGTATCATTTTTTTTTAGATTCCACATACAAGCAATACCATGTAATATTTGTTTTTCTCTGTGTGACATTTCACTCATTATAACAATCTCTAGGTCCATCTATGTTGCTGCAAGTGGCATAATTTTATTTTTTAAAAAAATGGAAGAGATTTGACATCATCTCTTCCACTTCTAAGAACATTATAATTAAAGCTATTATTTGCTAATGAATCTAATAATATTCTGACATGAAAGGTCCTTTATAATCTGATCCCATGACCTCTTACCATTTAAATCCTGCTTGTTCCTCAAATAACCACTCAAACCTTAGTTTCTCTGAGCACTCCTCATACACCATTTGCTCTCATTGGGAATTTGTTTCCATCTAAAAACTCTATCCACCTTCTCTGCTCATTGAATCTTATCCATCCCTCTAAGTCCATTTACTCAATAAAGATTCCCTTTACTAGGACTTCTCCCTCCCCAGCACTCCTACAGTATTTGGGGTTACTATCATTTATTTAGCAAGTATCATCTACTGCCTTGTGTGATCAGTTATCCTTTAATGCGTGTGTGTTTTCCCTTGCAGCTAGAATGTAAGCATAATTAAAGCAAAACCTACAATGTATACCTTTCCCCCAAAATTTCCACAGCACCTAGCTGTGTTGTTTCTGATAGATGTTCAACAAATACTAAATGGTTAACTGATTGGTTCATCAGGTTGGGAAGGATCCCTCAGATGCTACCCACATTTTGGAGTTAGAGTTGGCCCTTCAACAATGCAGGGATTAAGGTCACCAATGCTCTGCATGGTGGAAAATTTAAGTATAAATCAGTCCTCTCTATCCTAGCTGCTCATTCACAGATTCAACCAACAAAGGATTGTGTAGTACTATAGTATCTTCTATTGAAAAAAATCTGCAGTAGATCCATGCAGTTCAAACCTGTGTTGGTTGAATCAACTGTACAACATTTTGAAAAAAGAGGCATCAAATATGCAAAAAGGCAATTCCCCCAAAGAGGGCACATTTGCTGGAAGGAAATGTTTTCACATGAAGTCAGGGAGCAATAGCAGCAATTTCAGACCCAGAGATCTCAGATTTATAATGATGTTGATGGATTGGAACATGTTATCAGCAAAGGCAGACTAGCTAAATCACAGACTGAGAAGCATAATAAGCTTAGGCATCTACTATGCTTTGCTAAATTAAAGTTTAAAAAGGAAGACATGAATAAATGAAACCGTTAGTGCAAGGCCAGCCTCTTAAGTGAAAATGAATCTATTGAAAGCTCCAGAACACACTATAAGCCACTTTGGGTACCACTTAATCATGAAACTAAAAATATCCTCAGAGCTATCAGTGCACTTGTGAGTTTGCTGAGAATGAACAAGACAGAATAAGAGAAGAGAATTAGTACCTGTTTGCAAACAAACTTGGAAGCTCTTCAAAAATTCGAATCTGGTAATAGTTGATAATTGCTATGTAGGTATAGGCAAGGTCATCTTGGGCAACTCTGATGATGTCAACTTCCTGCTTAGAACATTTTAGCGACTTTTCATGGCTTTTAATATGAAATTCAAAATCCTTCGCCCTCCTCAAAGGCCTGCATGGTAGAAGAACTTCTGAAATCTCTGTAGCCTTGTCTTAGCTGCTATGACAAAATACCACACACTGAGTGGCTTATAAACAACATAAATTTATTTTTCACAGTTCTGGAGGCTGAGAAGTCCAAGATCAGGCGTCAGTATAATAGGATGAGGGCCTTCATCTTGCCTCAAGCTGGTACCTACTTGCTATATCTTCACATGGTGGAAGGAACTTGGGAGGCTCTTTTATAAGAGCACAAATTCCACACATAAGAGCTCCACCATCATGATCTAAGCACCTCCCAAAGTTCCTATCTATTAATATCAACTTTGGGGGGTTAGGATTTCAACATATGAATTTGGGGAGGACACAAACAATTTGGACCATAGCCAATCAAAATCAGAAATTAAGTGAACATATAATTTTTTGATGTAATGTCTGTCTCCCACAGTAGATTTTGCTCAGGGGCAATATCCTCCCCTCCAGCCTCTTGTTTTCACCTGGAGGTACTTCTGTGGAATAATCCTCATGACTTTCTTTCCATTCTCAAGTTTAGAGAGTTGAGAGGAAGAACTGGCTCGGTGTGGCTTAGTCCTTTGTGAATTTTTCTATTGTTTGTTTGCTGGCAAGAACGCCATCCTGGGTGAGGCGCATATACTTGAAAGAAGGAAGGTCTGTACTCATCCAGCAAGGCCAGTGACCAGGTAGAAGATACAATAGGATTTGTCAATAGTATTGCTGACATTCTGATTTTTGTTTCTCCAGTTGTGTTTAATTTCTCATAAAGTACAAAACTCTCAAGGAGAAGGAAAAAGATGTTAAAAATCCCACTAGGTTATAAGCTTGTCTTATTCATCCAATGTAACCCCAGCGCTCAGCCCAGCTCCTGCAAGTAGTGAATGTTCTATAAATATTTATCAAATGTATGAATTATTTAACCTCCCTGAGCCAGTTTCCTCAAATGTAAAATGATGATAAAACCTACCAATCTGGCCACATTATATGGGTATTCAACATAGTGTATTACAGCAATCAGTATAGTACCTGGCATGTGGTTAAAGAGATAAATATACTGTAGCTATTATTATCTGTCCCAACTGGGAATAATTCCTATTTGGAACTACTCACTTCAACCAGGTATCAGAATAATAACCACAATGTTATTTGTGTCGACCTGATTTGCTGTGATGCCTTTCTTAAAAATAATATACAGTTTTTTTAAACCTAATGCTAGATAGATCAGAAAGATAATCTATAATATGGAATGAAATATAAATAATCTATTCAGTGTACACATATAGACTTAAAGGAAATTACTAAAAATATGTAAGAATGTTCAATTATAATCTGATTCTGTGATTCCTTATCAATCCTCCCATACTAAATTAGAAGGAAAGCACTTTCAAAGACATAGTTAGGGTAATATATCTTCTGGACCTGGTTTAAATCCACTTCCTGTGTTATTCCTTTCAGCCATCACTCTCTTAGCTTGTGATTTCTCAGACCCCGCTCGTGCATACAGACTTTTTGCTTCAGTTATGCATTTCAGCAACAATTGCATTCAGGTAATGTGTAGTGCCTCAGGATATAGATCATAAAACAGGAAAAGACATCTTATCCCCGTGGGCTGGTGGTGTGAGGGAAAAAGACATTTTATATCTGGATATCTGTTGGAAGTCTCATTCTAATAAATGGGGACTGTCTCCAATTTCTTACATGACATACTGATAATTTTATTTGATTCGAGATCAAAGGGAGGTTTGCTTCCAGTTAGGATGAAGAAGGATGTGTAAGACTTTCACACTAGGGGTTAACTACAAGAAAGGAAGGGGGAGAAAACAGACAAAGGAAAAATCATAGTTTTCTCTGGAACTAGTGAAGAGCAGTGAATACATGGAAGCCTTAATGAATGGTTGTGCAAAGAAAACTCACTACCTTATCAGTGGATAGAGAGTTGCCTGGGTTTCCATCTTTGGGGGTGGCTGCCTGGTCTAGTGGAGGTGAGAATGAGTCAGCCATGGATGGAGTTAAATATGCTTCTGACTCCTCTAAAGAGGAAGACAAACAAATAATTACAATAATACAGTAGGATCATTGATCATGTCTATTGTAGAGATTTATTCAAAGGGTCATGGAACACAAAGTAAAGGCATAAGTGAAACAAAATATTGTACCAGTCCTCTGCCTGAGGCTGTAAGAGGCATTTTTTAAAAGAGGAGCTGTTACTTTTGCATGATAGAAATTCACCAGGGTCTTCAAGGCTGAGCAGAATTGTTTCCTATATGTTTGTCTTCCTCATGACACTGAGAATAGCACAGGCAGGTCTGACTGCTTCCTCCACACTTAATGACTGATCATCTTAATAAAACACTCTCGTCCATTTTCACACAGCAAGGTGCTGGCCATCAATGAATACTGAGCATCCTTCATTTTGGCTAATGAGCCATTTTATTCTATCAAAAAAAATGTAAGTGTGTCACTATATCATAGGTGTCATTACAGTTCCAGTCAATGAAATAGCAGTAACGGGAAGGACATTCATATTCATGCAATGCACTTTAAAATGCCTGATCCCTGCACTATGTAAATACTCTGTGCTGTGATTTCTCAGTAACAACGTGGGGAGACCACAGAGGCCAGGGGCCATAACTGTTTGTGATATTTCAGGCAAAACTGTCTAATCTTTATCTGTGTGGTTTTCTGTTTATATCCTCCTACAGTAACTACATTGATAATATTGGTGGTAATTCCGTGTAAGACACATCACACAGTACTTTTTTTTTTTTTTTTCCCTTTTATGGTTGTGTGTTTTTTTTTTTTTTTTATTTTTTTTATTTTTTTGGGGGGTACACCAGGTTCAATCAACTGTTTTTATACACATATCCCCATATTCCCTCCCTTCCTTGACGCCCCCACCTCGATTCCCCCCCACCCTCCCTGCCCCAGTCCTCTAAGGCATCTTCCATCCTCGAGTTGGACTCCCTTTGTTATACAACAACTTCCCACTGACTATTTTACAGTTGGTAGTATATATATGTCTGTGCTACTCTCTCGCTTCTTCTCAGTTTCCCCTTCACCCCCCGCCCCCTCCCATACCTCGAGTTCTCCAGTCCATTCTCTGTATCTGCATCCTTATTCTTGTCACTGAGTTCATCAGTACCATTTTTAGATTCCATATATGCGAGTTAGCATACAATATTTGTCCTTCTCTTTCTGACTTACTTCACTATGTATGACAGATTGTAGTTCTATCCACGTCATTACATATAGCTCCATCTCATCCCTTTTTATAGCTGAGTAATATTCCATTGTATATATATGCCACATCTTCTGTATCCATTCATTTGTTGATGGGCATTTAGGTTGCTTCCATGTCCTGGCTATTGTAAATAGTGCTGCAATAAACATTATGGTACAAGTTTCTTTTGGGATTATGGTTTTCTTTGGGTATATGCCCAGGAGTGGGATGACTGGATCATGTGGTAGTTCTATTTGTAGTTTTTTAAGGAACCTCCAAATTGTTTTCCATAGTGGCTGTACCAACTTACAGTCCCACCAACAGTGCAGGAGCGTTCCCTTTTCTCCACACCCTCTCTAACATTTGTGGTTTCCAGACTTTGTGATGATGGCCATTCTGATCGGTGTGAGGCATCACACAGTACTTTACATGGTGTCTCGATAAGTACTTCATGATAATGGTAAACAATAATTTTCATACAAGCATCCTATTAATTTAATAGAGAGCAGTGCTCTATTTTCACATAGAACTTCTAAAGGGTAAGATTGGTTTAGGGGAACCTGAAATCAGAGATAGCATATAGTTTTGCTACTTTTCCATGCAATTTTTGGTACTTCCACAGATGAAAAAACACATAACTAGCATGATATCACCCTTTCCTTTCAAAACAGAAAAAAAATAAATAAATAAAGGAAAGGAAGTCATAAAGAAAGAAGAGAACCAATTATTGATCATCTGTGTGTCAGATATTATTTACACAAATTATTTTATTTAATCATTTCAATAATCCTGTGTTGTGAGAAAACTGTTAGATGTGTGGAAATGGAGACTCACAAAGGAAATTGGCCAACGCGACAAAGCAGGTCAAAGGACAGAGCTTAGCTTGGCTGTGACGCCAGGCCACCTCCCACAGCGCTGGAATCTACTGTGTTCTGACAACAACGCACTGACAAGGCACGCCTCTACCCACTGTCACCCTGTCACAGCTTCTGCAATTTCTGTCTCTTGCATCCTTCTGTCCTTTTATGTTCTGGCTGTGCTACCGAGCGGAGGGTACTTTCATTGTGCAGGCTTCCCAGTATAAAGGAAGGAGCGATTAGGAAGTTCAAAGTCAGGCACCTCGACTCCTGCCCAGGCTCTGCTACCAGCCAGGAGTAGGATGTAGGCGAGCAAGTCACAGCTGCTCTCTAGGTCTGTTTTCTCAACAGCAAACTGAGTAAATCGGCTCAGTTTCCAAGATTTCCACCAGGTCTAACACTCAGTGATTAGAAAATGCGAGCTTTATTGAGGTTCCTACTAGAGTAAATTACCCTAACAATGAGACCATTTAGATTATCAGGGAGGTGGCCGGCTCCTGCGGAGCTAATGGTTTGCTTGATGGCCCGTGTGCCTTACAACTGGCTCTGAGCCCAGACTTGATTGCTTTCGGGACCTCGGCAGAGATGCTGCGGCAAGAACAGAGGACATGCCTGAGTCACACTTGTCAGGGCTCAAGCATCAGAGGCCCAGAGGAGACAAAGCAGCCTCCAGACTCTGACAGCACAGAGACGCCAACTCCTCCTGTGGTTCTGATCCCAAGATAAACCAGATCTTGTTTCTCCTATTCATAGAAAGTCAAGGAACAGTGTGTGTGCGCGTGTGTGTGTGTGTGTGTGTGTGTGTGTGTGTGTGTGTGTGTAGTGGGTGAGGGGATAAACCCTACTAGCAGCATATATGGAAGAGAAAGTTCAATGCTTGTGGAAGCACAGGATTCTGGACTGGAAATGATTTTCTACTCACTCCCTCATGTAAAGATGGGAAGGCTGAGAGCAAGAGTGCACAGTTCTGTAGCCCAGATTAAAAACCAGCCTGGTGCCTCCTCTGCAAAATACCAGTGGGCAGCATTTACTCGCTGGCTATTCTTCACCCAGTGCCCAGTGTCACCCACCATTGCCACCCACGCCCCAACCACTAAAGAAATGTAACTTGTAGTGAGGGGTGGGAAGAGGAAAATCAGAGATAATAACTGAGACTTTGGGGAGGACTTTTTATTTGCTTAGAAACTAAAGTTTTAAGAGCTCTTCTCTATGAAGTAGTATCAAAGCTTTATGATCAATGAAAAGAAAAATAGAACATGAACAGTCACGCCGTACTTCCTGTATAGTCCAAGAAAAAAAGCCTTTGGCCTCTTCTCTAAATTATCTTTTAATCAATTTGCAAACCAAAATGGATGATGGAGCTCTGAGGTGTTCTCAGCCCTAAGCTCTATTACATTCATCCCTAGTGTATAAACAAGAGACTACATATTTGTTGTGTTAAGAAGGTCTGCCTTTAACGTAATTGCTGTCTCAGAGTATGGGTTGATTATTAATGCGTAGTTCTGCTTTTCTTAGAAACATGATTAGGCTCTTCATCTGGAATTTTCACCCAAATTCTGGTAAATACATATTCGTTTTTAAGATTCTTTCAGGGACTTCCCTGGTGGCGCAGTGGTTAAGAATCCACCTGCCAACGCAGGGGACATGCATTCAAGCCCTGGTCCGGGAAGATACCACATGCCTCAGAGCAACTAAACCCATGCGCTACAACTACTGAGCCTGCGTGCTACAACTACTGAAGTGCACATGCCTAGAGTCTGTGCTCTGCAACGAGGAAGCCACCTCAATGAGAAGCCCGAGCACCATAACTAAGAGTAGCCTGCTCACCACAACTAGAGAAAGCCCGTGTACAGCAACAAAGACCCGACACAGCCAAAAACACATAAATAGATAAATAAATTAATTAATTAAAGAAAAATTCTTTCAGGGACATCTCTGGTGGCAGAGTGGTTAAGAATCCACCTGCCAATGCAGGGTACATGGGTTTGATTCCTGGCCCAGGAAGATCCCATATGCCTCAGAGCAACTAAGCCCATGCGCCACAACTACTGAGCCTGTGTGCTGCAACTACTGAAGCCTGCATGCCTAGAGTCTGTGCTCTGCAACAAGAGAAGCCACTGCAATGAAAAACCAGTGCACCACAGTGAAGGGTAGCTCCCACTTGCCACAAGTAGAGAAAGCCCGCATGCAGCAATGAAGACCCAAAGCAGCCAAGTATTAAACAAACAAACAAACAAATAAATAAATAAAATTCTTGAAAAAAAGTTTAAAAAAAGATTCTTTCAAAGAGAGATCAGGAATGATTAAAGGACCCTTGTCCCCATCATAAAGCACTGATGTAAATGCACAGTCATTTCCCAAAAGAGCAGTGGAAGAATTTTATGTTCTGTTTTCCTCCCTCTCTAGATGGTACTGAATAAAAAGACAAGGGATGTGGCATAACCCATTGGAGTCTGTTACACAATAGCTGAGTGCTTATGAGGAATATTAAATGGAAATCAGATGCAAGAAACAGTTATGGTTATCAGGTAAGTGGGCTCCCTGCATCTACGACATGAAGTGCCTTTTCATTTTCGTGTTGCCTGCGAAGAGCCTTTTAATTAGAAAAGATCTTCTGTAACAGCTTGAAAGAGAACCAAGAAGTTGTTGACCTTAGCCTGTTCTATGTTTCTCTCTTCCTTACTGAAGAAGTATTTATCTACTCTTCCCCATCAATTCTCCAGTTCATGGTTCTGGGTGTGAGAACAGCAAAGTCAACCTCTGAGCTAGTGACCTTGGTTTCCATCCGGGTCCAGCATTCCCTTTTGATCAAGTTCTTGGTGGTACCATCCCAGTAGTTGTTCCTGGGGTTTAGCACGCTGGGGCATTGCTTTAGGGTCTGTATTTTGGTTAGTCTTCTAGTAGCTGGGTAATGACTCTGGAAGACCATGGAGAGGATGACCTAGGACCTGTCTGCTGCAGCTGAAACACACCAAACACATACACATACAGGCACCATCTGCCAGGGAACCTCCTCCATCTCAGCAAAGAGGTGGGCATCGCCATCCCTCCACCAGCACTCACCCTTTTGTGACTTATATCCCCCTGTTCATAATGACTCATTCCCTCTGGACGAGTATGAGAATGGGGCATGGGTAGAGAGGGTAGGAAGGAGGGGGGTGGTTGGCCCTGTAGGGTGTAGGAAAGACAGTCTTCTCTCTCTTTGTTCTCAGTGGCAAACAAGTGAAAAGCAAAGAGGGGTATGACCTCCTAAATTCTCTACCTGCCTGCTGTAGGGGCTGTGCACCCCTTCTCTCTCCCTACCTGCTCATCACTTATGATTTTTCTCCTGCCCTCAGTTTCCGGAACAAATCTGGACCTAACCTAAAGCAGCTCCCATGTTTGAGACTCAGCATCTGATGCATCTTAACCTTGGACCTCACTAGAGGGAAATGACTTCTGTCATTTCTGCCCCTCTCTTTCCATCTGGTGGGCTGCTGAGCACAGAATGCCTTTCCTTGGATGGGTCCTGCCTTACTCTTGCCTTTCCCCTTTCCCAATCCAATAGCCGGTGTCTGGTACACTAAACATTTCCCCTTAATCCAATATGACTGATGTCCTTATAAAAAGGTGACATCTGGACAAATTTGGACACAGACACACATACAGGGAGAATACCATGTGAAGATGAAGATAGAGATCAGGTGATACCTCTATAGGTCAAAGAATGCCAAAGATCATCAGCAAAGCACCAGAAGCGAGGGCAGGGGATCGAGTCCCCCTCACATCCCTCAGAACATACCAGCCCTCCTGAAGCCTCCATCTCAGACCTGTAGCCGCCAGAAACTGTCAGAAAAAAAGTTTCTACTGGGAGATTGGGATTGACATATACACATTACATATCTATATATAAAATAGACAACTAATAAGGTCTTACTTATAAGCACAGGGAACTCTATATTCAATACTCTGTAATGACTTACATGGGAAAAGAATCTTAAAAAGAGTGGATATATGTATATGTATAACTGATTCACTTTGCTGTACACCTGAAACTAACACAACAATGTAAATCAACTAGACTCCAGTAAAAAATTTAAAAAAAGAAAAAGAAGAAAAAGTTTCTGTTGTTTAAGCCACTTAGTTTGTGGTCCTTGTTATGACAGCCCTGGTGGACAAATTCAAAGGTTGACTATGGTTATTTATACTAATTCATTTTGATGATTCATAGCTTCAGGGCTTTCCCATCCTCTACAGGACATATGCTTCTAGAATATTTCATTATAGTTTTATGAATCAAAATTCCACAAATGTGGATTTATAAGATTATAGATGTGGACTGGCTCTTAGAGACAATCTTCTTGCAGATACAGAAATTGAAGCCCTTGGAGATGAAGTGACTGGCTCCACGTCACACATGAAGTTTTGTTTGTTTTCTCATGTTACTTGCCCTTGGACTCTACCAAGCTGCACTGACGTTCTCTTTTTTGGCTTATTTAGAGGAGAGTCGATCAATGGTACAGCTCTCTCTCCAGGAAGAAGCACATCCTGGCCTTTGTGTTAGAACCAACCCCTGCTCCTTTCTTTACCCGTGTTTGCTAGAACTCCCTGAGATGGACAGAATACGCAGATCTCATTACTCTAGCACCAGCTACCGTGGACCTTTGGAGATCCCCACGTTTCCATACACTACACTCCTCTACTGAGTTGGGAGAGAATTCTCTTAATTCCTATGTCCTAGGCCTTGAGATCTGATGGACTCAAGATCATATGGTACTAGGCATGCATTGCTTTACTTGCAGCAGTTAGACTTTAAGGAAGCACATAAAGCCTCTTTTTCTAAGCATAACCAGAGAATGTCTGATGATTTTGTAAGCAGCTCTTTGCAGGAGACCACCAGTGGAAGCCCCTTTTCTTGCCACCTGAGCAAAGCTATATTATAACTAACTTTTAAACCAGGCAGCCCCATCCTCTACTCATCTCTGGCCCAAGCACATCTTTCCTATCTTTTGATCGCACAATACCTTGCCTACCTTGTCCGTTTTTTCTGTCGATCAAAGAAGTAGAAATGAAGGGTAAATAATTAACAGATGACCTGATCTCTCCCTAGCTTCCCCTTCAGTAATCGCCCGAACAAACTGTGTGACCAAACTGTGTGAACAGTTTTCATCTAAGTAAAGATCACAAAGGGTAGACAAGCCTGCACACTAGCCTGCATACAGAGGGGATGATTAACTGAGATTACTTCCCTCCCTTCCTTTAAAACTTTCATGGCTTTGGGGGGTGGTTTTGGGGGGAAGCTGAGTTCACCATCTCCCTAGATTGCTGGCATTCCGATTAAAGACAACTTTCCCTTCTACCATTTGTGAGTATGTAATTGATTTTGTAGGCAACGAGCAGTGGGACACGATTCAGTAGGTAACAATTTGACCCCCTCTCCTGTATTGAGAATCTCTGAACAGAACTTCTGGGGCTTTGGTTGTCTCCAGTCTGCAGTACAAATACCCCTGTTGGGCTCCCTGTGGAATGTATCCACGGGCCAAGAATAGCAGCTTTGTGGTCCTAGACTGCAGAAGTCAGTGCTCAGAGGTCCAAGGGTGATGGTCAAACAAATCTGGGGTTGAGATACTTAACTGTTCCCTTTGTTTTTAGGAAGACCTGGGCTGGCTCCACACCACCTCACTTGGCTACCTTACCTGGTTGGTGGCATTACCAACAAATCATTCCCACCAAAGGCAGAGGAGGTGAGTCCTCACACCTTCTCCTGCTCTTCTACACCCCCTAGGAATGGCCTGGTGACCCCAAATTTGAAGCCAATACTTCATACCTATTGAATAAGGTATGAATTGGGTGTGAGATTTTACAATTTTTCAATGGGGTAAGTTCACTAAAATATTGTCCTAAAATAAAATCCATGGATTTCAGTTTATTTCTGAGACTTGGGGAAAAATCCATGTGCAAAAGCAAACTATTAGGTTGGTGGTACGAAGAATGGAAGAATCTTGCTCCAAAATGTTGTCTGACTGTTGAAATGTCACCATTGTTGTTTCATTCATGTATTAAAAATGTACATACCCTTCCTTGGGGGAAATCTAAATATCAGTTACTTACCTCCTAGCATGACTAAGGGATGTGAGAGGAAGAAAGCATTTCTCAGCTGAAGCCTAGGCAACTTGGGCTGCTGCTCAGTCCGTACTATGTATTCAGTACCTGTTCCTGCCTTCATCCTTTATTTGATGGTAAGAGGCAACATCAAAGAATGGGAAGTGGGAGGGTTACAGATAAATATTCCTGAAGCCACAACCTTACTATGGCCTGATGCAAAGTGAGAGGGAGGTGGGCAACTGGACCATCGTCCATCTCCCAATTGTCTTGAAAGCTTAGGTGAAGGGAGGGGGCTACCAGGAGGGACGTCAAAAGATTGCGTTCAATTAGTCATTAAGTGTGCATTAAACATCTCTGTGCACAGAATTTTACTACGTACTGTTGATATTTTTAAAATGTGCAATACAGTAAGTCCCCTACACGCGAGTGAATTCTGTTCCGAGAGCGCATTCGTAAGCCCAGCTTGTTCGTAAGTCCAACAAAGTTAGCCTAGGTACCCAACTAACACAACAGGCTATATAGTGCTGTCCTGTAATAGGTTTATAATACTTTTCACACAAATAACATATAAAACACAAACACAAAAAACAGACACTTTAAATCTTACAGTACAGTACCTTGAAAAGTACAGTAGTACAGCATAACAGCTGGCATACAGGGGCTGGCATGGAGTGAACAGGCAAGAAGAGTTACTGACTGGAGGAGGGAGAGGAGGTGGGAGATGGTAGAGCTGAAGGATGGTTAGCAATAAGAGAGGGGGCGGGGAGGGAGCTGCAATTTCACTCACCCCTGAACTCACATTTGCATCTTTGAAACTTTGCAACTTGAAGGTGCTTACGTAGGGGACTTCCTGTACGTGATTTCTTCCCAGGAGGCACCTGCACTTTAGTTGGGGAGCTCAGATTTGTGCAGAACCTCTCTTGCTGGAAGCCTCCATTAAGCTGGAGTAGTTCTGAGCTGCCTGAGAATATGTAAATACCTGGAAAGCACAAGAATGGTCTCTGTGGAATCTCAGGGTCCTTTCCAAACATAGGAACCCTGAGACCTGCTGGGTGTGAACATCAGTACCTGGAGGGTTGCCTTTATGCTGAGACTTGGTCAACCAGTTGGGTGAGCTGACTTCAGGGTCTCTAAAATCTTTTTCCAGCTACCCAAATTCCTCCATTGACCCAGCCACAAACCTAAGAGGGCCACAAAACTCCTCCACCATTTTTTATTTCTTTTGAGAGTATAATGGCTTACAAATGAAGCCAGTCTGCTCTTGGTATATTCTGGGAATTTTCTAGGCTTTTCAGAGTTCAGATTCCATCCAAAAGGGAAGAGACTTAGTCTCTCTCCCCACAGATAGAAAGTGACCCGGACACAGGTAGGAAAGTTTAGAGATAGGTGCAAGCTTTTGGCAAGAATGGAGCCAATGAGATTTCATGAGGGTGAGGAGAACACGGATGAAGAAAGCAAAAGTTGTGTCACTTCACAACGGGGCTCGAGTTAGACAAAGACATATTCCTTTTTAGCAGGTTGGCCATTCCTTATTTCCTTGGCATCATTTATTCCCTAGTAAGAAACTAATTATAACAGACCCATAACTCAGCAATTAAGAGTAATGTATGTTCCTTTCCCAAGGGAGAATGGATCAAGTATCCCAGTCAGGATACTTTTATCATTTTGTTAACTATGTAAGAAACAGCTCTTTTCATCCAAGTTGCCTTAAATATCGCAGGGTCTGCCATACAGCCCAAGGCAGTAAATAGCTTCCAATTTGCACCAGATACATTTTGACTTCTGTCTCTCTCTTTTTTCATTTAAAAACAAAAGAAAAACAGAAAGAAACTTAAAAGCAGCAGGAACAGACTGTGCTGCCCTTGCTCTTCATCAAATTATTCCTTTAGTCCTGGCATTAAACAGTAGATGCCAATAAAGAAAACCCCCAGGAGCACAATATTCTTGGGATTGTATCAGGGCGGAAGATTCAACTCCTAAACCATTCAAGATGTCTCTGCTCTGCCTCTCAACCAAGAGGCTCTTATTGTTCTCCGCACTGTTTCCAAGTGAAATATGCTTCTGCAGTGGTAGGGAGAAACTCAAGGCTTCCTGTCTGAAGATTCTTTCTCTCAAAAAGAGGCAAAAGAGGGGGGAAAAGTCCTACCCTGAAAATCAAAGTAGACTTTCTCGGTATGATTTTATTTAAGAAAACTTGATACCTGTGCAAAGCCCAGGTTGCCTGTCTTTGGCATCTAAACGAGAACAAAAAGAACTTTCCTATAAAATTCCTAGTGAAGCAAACCCCTCATAGAATGGAAATTACTCTGTCTCTCTGAAGTGATGAGTCATTGTAATTTGGGCGTCATGACGCATGCCTGAGTGTAACCAGAAAATCCTCCAGCCTCATTTTCACTACAAAAGTCAATTCTAATCAATCAGTTCCCAGCTTAAAATAACATGTCAAGTTTGGTAAAGATGTTTGCGAATCAGTTTCTCTCTGCTTTGATCTAAATTTAAAGAAAAAAAGCTTTCGGGCTTTAGATGATAAATAACATTCTTGGAAGCTGGAAAGGAGATGCAGCATCCCATAATATGCCTAGAAACAGGAGAAATTTGGAATTGGAATGGAAGATGGAGTTGCTGTGGGTGGGGGGTTGTGTGGGGGTGGGGAGAGGGCAAGAATATTAAATAAGCTTCTTGGAAGGTCCAGGAGCTACAGACCCGACTGCTGCAGTCCTGCAGGGCATGCCCTGCGTGGAAGAAGGAGGCAAGATGAAAATTTTTACATTTCTACATGTAGGTCAAGCCTTATTCATGCAAACACACCAGGAAACTACCATGGCTGATGGTTCCCAAATCAAGAGACATGGTTCCCTGTTGGAGAGCCCCGGTGTTCTGATTCCAGAATGAATGAGCACGGCTGCTTCACAAAGAGGCAGCCACTACCCCATGTGCTAGAAGTGCCGAAAGACCTTTCTGTCCTCAGTGTCTCCCCACTGCTGGCCTTGGCATCCTCCCTATAGTGCTGAAATTATCTGCATCTGAATTACTTATAGGTCATTAAAAAAAAAGTCAAGGCAGCTGGTGATATAGCTGTGAGACCAATGATATAGCTGTTGATAATTCTTTAGCCCCTACAGTACTGGTCCTGACTTCTGAGGTTGCTAAAGACTCTTTTGAAAATCTTAAACAATATATGGTCCCTCTTTCCAGAAAAATGCACAGATGCAGGGAAGTTTATATGTAAGTTCAGATGGTTCACAAATCTCTCAAAGTCCACCTGTGAAGGAAACCCATTTCTCTCTGTTTCTCAGCTTTGAATGTCCTCCCCTGCACTCATTCTCCACTTATGCTCAATCTCACCTCCTCCATGAAGTCTTCCATGGTTTCCCCCATCTAAACACCTTAACTCTCACCATCTGCACTGCTCTTCCGTGCTTTCTTAAAAGGTGTGTTTTCTTTTCATTCACAAGTGTCTTGCCTTCCTGAAGGATCATATGCTCCTTAAGAGGAGGTAGCTTGTGTTCTTCACTTTTGTATCTCCAGAGCACTGGGTAGGAAAGAGGGACTGTTATGCCTCTTACCTAACACACAATTTTCCCCCACTATGATCAATTTCTGATAGATGCAACATTTTCCCTTAACATTAGAAAGCAGCCACCGACACATGTTTTCCCCCCTCTCTGGACAGAGTCTTCCAAACCAAGGGGAGCATGAAGCATGCTGGGGAACACTCAGCAGATGGAAGCTCTTTCCAACTAAACAACCAGTAAGAGATGTGTCCCTGCAGTTTGCATTGCTAACTACAGTACCATCCTGAGGGCTCATCTCATGGTTCAAACAGCCGGTGTTAAAAATGGCCAGAAGTTCAGGAAGCTCTCCCAGGTTAAGCCCCTGTAGACGTTTCTAATTGGGGAAATTTCAGTGTGATCCCTCTTCTCCCCTCTTCACACTTGCCCTGGTGGATTTCATTTAAGTTTCTTTCCAAGTTAGAGCTGCTACCAAGCCTTTACAGGGTCATCTTCCTCTAGCCTTCCAAAGAATGAATGTTCAGTGAGGTGATATCCTCTGTGAATTGCTTCCTCGTCCACCAATACCAGTATCATTTTTATAATATTAAAAGACAATGTGTGTTTGGATAACTAGCAAAAATAATATAAATAACTTTCAGAAATATAAAAGCTTTTCATTTATTTTTTCCTAGGATAATTTTGTGATGTAGCAGTTATGCACTTAGGTATCAGTGCATTAAAACATGGATTTTAATACCACCAGCAGTGTGAGGAAGTTACTTGACATCTCAAAACCTCAGTTTCCTCATCTGTAAAATGGGAATAACTATACCAACTTCATAGGTTTGTAGTAGGGATTAAGATGAAATCATGTGTGCCACAATGTCTACCATGTAGTAAGTACTCAGCGAATAAGCAATCCTAAATTTTTTGCTAGGTAATATCTAGATGATTTTAGAAGCTATGTGGTCATGAGGAAGTTGCTTAGTCTTAAATAGATCTGAAGCAGACTTGGATTGGAACCAAAGGACTCGCAATATCCTGCTAGGACCCGTTTCTGAATCTCAACTGTGGACCACAGCTGTAAAGGAGAGTAACTTCTATCAGAGTGTTGATGTGTAAACTAAATTAGATTTAAGTAGAAAGTGTCTATCCTGCTGCCTAGTACATAGGAGGCACTCAGTAAAAGCTAGTGCCCCCACCTGCAGCACCATGACCAGCCAGGCACTAAGGATAGCAACTGCCTCTAAGGAGGCTTCTGTGAGAATGCCTTGACCTTAGCCCCTTTTTGTTTATTTTTTTCACTGTCCAAGAAATATTTTAATTTTTGTTCATTCTTTTCCAAACTACATTAAAATGGTCCCTTTTGCACTTAAGTGATTTATTAAGAGTTTTAGACTCACTTTAAAATACTAGGTTATTTTCCTAGCTTTTATGTTTATTTTTAATTAATTTTTTTAATTTTAATTTTTATTATTTATTTATTTATTGGCTGTATTGGGCCTTTGTTGCTGCATATGGGCTTTCTCTAGTTGCAGTGAGCAGGGGACTACTCTTCATTGTGGTGTATGGGCTCCTCATTGTGGTGGCTTCTCTTGTTGTGCAGCACAGGCTCTAGGCCTGTAGGCTTCAGTAGTTGTGGCACATGGGCTCAATGGTTGTGGCTTACGGGCTCTAGAGTAAAGACTCAATAGCTGTGGTGCATGGGCTTAGTTGCTCCGAGGCATGTGGAATCTTCCTGGAGCAGGGATTGAACCCATGTCCCCTGCATTGGCAGGCGGATTCTTAACCACTGCACCACCTAGGAAGTCCCAATTAATTAATTAATTAATTAATTTTTATAAATTTATTTATTTATTTTATTGGCTGTGTTGGGTCTTCGTTGCTGCACACAGGCTTTCTCTAATTGCAGTGAGCGGGGGCTACTCTTCGTTGTGGTGCACAGGCTTCTCACTGCGGTGGCCTCTCTTATTGTAGTGCACGGGCTCTAGGCGCATGGGCTTCAGTAGTTGTGGCACATGGGCTCAGTAGTTGTGGCTCACAGACTCTAGAACGCAGGCTCAATAGTTGTGGCGCACAGGCTTAATTGCTCCGCGGCATGTGGTATCTTCCTGGGGCAGGGATCGAACCCATATCCCCTGCATTGGCAAGCGGATTCTTACCCACTGCGCCACCTAGGAAGTCCCCAATTAATTTATTTTTAATTGAAGAATAGTTGATTTACATTTCAGGCGTACAGCAGTCATTCAGTTATACATATGTATACATAAATTCTTTTCAGATTCTTTTCCATTATAGGTTATTACAAGATATTTAATATAGTTCCCTGTGTTATACTTTAGGACCTTGTTGTTTATCTACTTTATATATAGTAGTGTGTATCTGCTAATCCCAAGTTCCTAATTTATCCCTCCCCTCCTTTCCGTTTGGTAACTGTAAGTTTGTGTTCTATGTCTGTCAGTCTATTTCTGTTTCATAAATAAGTTCATTTGTATAATTTTTTTAGATTCCACATATAAGTGATATATGATATTTGTCTTTCTTTGTCTGACTTACTTCACTTAGTATGATAATCTCTAGGTCCATCCATGTTGCTGCAAATGGTATAATTTCATTCTTTTTTATGGCTGAGTGATATTCCACTGTACACACACACACACACACATGAGGGCGAATCAAAAATTATCTGTACTCTGGCTGTAGAATTTATTTTAATTAACTTTTATAAAAGACAGATGCATCATTTTTCAACATAATCTCCTTGCTTTGACATAATCTCCTTGTTTTTCAACACACTTTGCCCATTTGTCAACAAGCTTTCATATTCCCTCATTAAAAAATGTTTTAGGCTGAGCTGCAAGCCACGAGTGCACCACTGTCTTCACTTCTTTATCAGAAGTGAATCTTTGTCATACATTACTAACAAGAAAAAAAATCAAATTGTACACTTTAAATATATGCAGTTTATTGTGTGCCAATTGTATCTCAATAAAAGTTCTTAAAGAAAAAAAAAGCAAAAGAGAAGCAAAACTCACGGGGGAAAAAAAAAGAAGGGAATCTTTGTCCTCATAGGGCTGCTTTCAGGGAACCAAACAGGTTAAAGACTGATGGAGCAAGATCAGGACTATAGGTGATCTTTTTCAAGACAAAGCACTTTCTCCATACTGTGCACAAAGTCTTCGATAAATAATGACACCAGATACACCTTCAAACCACAAAAAATGAATCACTGCCTACTGCTCTTCTTTTGTGCAAATCACAAGTGGGGCATCCAGTTTTGCTTGCATCTCAGTTACAAATGAACTGATGTAACATGTTCACACCTGCACAGCAGTGACTGGGGAGACAGTAGTCTTGAACAGAAAGTACTGATGAGACAGTGAGGGCAACAGAAGTTTTAATATAACTGGTGTGCATATAATTTTTGACTCACCCTCGTGTGTGTGTGTGTGTGTGTGTGTGTGTGTACACCACATCTTTATCCATTCATCTGTCAATGGATATTGAGGTTACTTCCATGTTTTGGCTACTGCAAATAGCTCCCTTTTATGTCCATCTATTTATGTACCATTTGCAGAGTTTCATTCCTTTCTAGACATCTTCTGTCTAATATCATTTCCTCTTGGCTTTGGTTCTTTTCAATTCTTACAGTGTAGGTTTGCTGGCAACAAATTCTCTTAACTTTCATTTGTCAGAATGTCTTTATTTTACCCCCCTTTTCTTTTTTTTTTATTTTTATTTTTATTTTTATTTATTTATTTATTTATTTATTTATTAATTTTTTGGGGGGTACACCAGGTTCAATCATCTGTTTTTATACACATATCCCCGTATTCCCTCCCTTCCTTGACTCCCCCACCTCGAGTCCCCCCCACCCTCCCTGCCCCAGTCCTCTAAGGCATCTTCCATCCTCGAGTTGGACTCCCTTTGTTATACAACAACTTCCCACTGACTATTTTACAGTTTTTACCCCCCTTTTTAAAGGAACTTTCTACTAGATAAAGAATTATAAATAACTTGACTTTCTTTTTCAACATTGAAAAGATGTCTTTTCATTTGTCTTCTGGCCTCTGTTTCTGACAAGAAATCAGTGGTCATCCTTATCTTTGTGTGTAAGTAGTGTATCTATTTCTATGCCTGCTTTAAGACCTTCTCTTCACCTTTGATTTTCAGCAATTTTACTTGATATGTTTTTGTGTGGTTTTTAAAAATATTTATTCCTTTTCAGAATGAAATTGGGACATTTGTAGAGACGTGGATGGACCTGGAGACTATCATACAGAGTGAAGTGAGTCAGAAAGAGAAAAACAAATATTGTATATTAACCACATGTATGCAGAATATAGGAAAATGGTACAAAGCAACCAGTTTTCAAGGCAGAAATAGAGACACAGATGTAGAGAACAAACATATGGACACGAAGTGAGGAAAGCGGGGTTGGGGGGGTGGGGTGGAATGAATTGGGAGATTGGGATTGCCATATATACGTTGCTAATGGAAAAAAAATATCAAATTGTACACTTTAAATATATGCAGTTTATTGTATGCCAATTGCATCTCAGTAAAAGTTCTTTAAAAAATTAAAAAAAATGTATTCCTTTCGGAATTTGCCAGGCCTCTTGGATCAATAATATTTTTCATCAATTTTGAGAAGTTTTGCCATTATTTCCTCAAAATATCTTTTCCTGTTCAGCATTACTCTCTTCTCTCTCTGAAGTTCCAATTACACACATGTTAGACTGTTTGGTATTGTCCTGCAGGTCCTTTAAGTTTCTGTTCGGTTTTCTTCAATTTTTTCCTCTTATTTCTTCATATTGAATACTTTCAGATAATCCATTTTCAAGTTTACTGATTCTCTTTTCTCACTGTCTCTAATAAGCGATTAAGCCCATCAGTGAATTTTTCATTTTGGTTGTATTTTTCAGTACTATAATTTTGATTTCCTTCTTTTTTTAAAGTTTTCATTTCTCTGCTGGGATTTCCTATCTCTTCATTCGTTAGAGCATTTTTTTCTTTCCTTCTCTGCACATAGTTTCATTCAGTTCTTTGAACCTATTTATCATAGCCGATTGAAAACCTTTGTCTGCTCAATCCAACATCTAAGCCACTTCAGACTGGTTATTATTGACTGCTTTTCTTCTTGGTTATGGATCACATTTTCCCACTTTTTAGTTTGTCTAGTAATTTTGGATTGAATACTGGCTATTTTGAATAGTATGTTGTAAAGATTCTGAATTCTATTATCTTCCTCTAAAGAGTGTTGATTCTTATTTCAGAAGGCAGTTCAATTACTGGTGATCACCTTGAACTTATATAAGCTTAGTCTGGTACTTTTTTATAGAATCTGTAGAAAGCCCAAAGTATTTCCCAAGCTCTTCTACCCTGTTGGGCCACGGTTTTCAAATTCTGCCTCCCCTGAGATTTTTGTGAGTGTTTTGTTAATGCAGATCTGGAACAGGTCTTACTCTAGTGCATGTATTGATCCTCTGGCCAATCCTGCCTACCCATTTCTGAAAACAAAGTTTTTTTGGAACACAGTCACGCTAGTCATTTACATACTGTCTAGGACTGGTTTTGGGCTACCATGGCAGAACTGAGTAGTTGCCATAGAAACTGAATGGCCTGCACAGGCGAAAAATATTTACTATATTGCCTTTTACAGAAAAAGTTTACCGAATCCTGCTTTAGTTTTCACTCCTATGACAAGTTCTTTCTGGTGTCTTAGCTGGATGCCAGGGGTGTTAATAAAGTGTTACTGAGACTTTGGGCTCAGAAGTCCGAAGACTTAGGGCACTGCTCTTCCCCTAGCATTGCTAATATCTGTTCATTTTGAACCCCACAGTAGATGCTATCTGGTGATCCCCTGGTGGTCTCTTTCTGTTCATTTACAGCCCAGTTCTCAGTTGTGGTCTCATGAGGGACTGCCCCCCTCTCATATTTGGAAGCACTCTCTACAGAGCTCCTTCTTTGGTGATGCCCTATCCTGCAGATTCCAGTTGTTTCAGTTCTGCTACACCCTGTTCTCTGTCTCTTCATCTTTACTTCCAAGCACTGCTTGGACTTCAGTGCTGCAGGTAGACACATCTCCCAGCACAGAGCTGGACCATTGTGGGATTTACCTTTAAGTTTTTGTCTCAAGGATAATGGTCTTGGGCTGCCTATTGCCTACAAATGGCTGCCTCAAATATTTTCACCCAGTTTTATAGTTGTTCATGGCTGGAGGATTAGTCTGGTAACGGTTACTGCATCATGTCTAGAAGTATAAATCCTTCTAGTTCTTTGAAAACCTCATCACCCACTTGGTAGATGATAACTTCCAGAGTCTGTGGCTCCATTTCTTATTGCTCTTCCAACTCCCAGCTTAATGCATCTTCTCTTCTTCAAAAAGAGGCCAGGTTCTCTTAGGGATCTGCTAGTAATTTTCTATTTTCTCTCTCAGGGACATCTGCAGTTCACAGCCCATTTGCAAAGTAAACCAACCAACACCCCCTGAATGCAGTGACCGATACGCCCTTTTAGACTCTGCTAACTAACGAGCTCTACCCACTACCTTTGGTTCCCTAGGATGATTCAGGACGATGCTCACTCACCCTTCATGGTTATAGGGATTTAGAATGATTCTTTACAACAGAAAATTATATTAGCACTAACATGAATGCACATTTCCATGTACAGAAGAAGAGGAATTGTCCGCAGGCTCACGTATCAAATAATCAATAGATAACCCAGTCAATTTTCATCGTGACAAAGCAAAGAGGGAAAGTAAACCTTCCTTTATTGAGAAACAACGATGGGTCAGGCACTCTGCTGAGCACTTTCACATATGTCATTTCATTGCATTCTTAGTGCAACTTTGAAGAGATGGTATTGTTATCTCCATTTTGAATAAATGAAAAACGGGAGGCTTTGAGAAATTAGTTTGTGCCAGCTCACAGCAGTCCCTGGTGAAACCCGGAAGCCAGGGAGATCTGTATGACTTTGGAATTCTTTTCCAACAACAGAGGACCTCACGAAAGAGGAGAACTGGCTCCTGCCTTCTTATAGGTGTAGAGTTCACAGGGCTATTCGTTTGTGATTTTTAAAATCTGTCCTTCGTTTAAACTCATTTTGCTTGCTTGCAAAGGTTGAGGAAGGGGAAACAGTACACAGTACAATTTTCCTTAGACTGAAATTAGCCTATCTGCATTGAAGAGGAGAAGCTAAGAATAGAAAGAGTAGAAATGTTAGTTTCTGAAGCCAATTTTTCACGCTCGCTTCTTTGTATTTATTTTTTTTAATTTATTGCTGTGAAGTTGATTTACAACTATACTTACAGTTGTGTTCGGTTCTGGTTCACTCGCCCTTCTTTGATCTTAATATTTGTAAGCACTAACATCAATTAAGCCCTGTTTGCCCCTATCCTAAGTATTGCATCTAACAATTCCCTCAGTGAACCTGTGGGGTGTGTATTATTATTTTGCCTTATTTTCAGTTACAACAATAAAGTCTGGGGGGATAAGTAATTTCCAGTAGATGGTAATCAGCAGAGTGAGAGTCTGACCTAGACTATAAAACTCCAGTCTGAACTTCCAGCCCCTGTGCTGTACTCATTTCCAATAGCCTCTATGCTAAACATTTTGATTCCATAATCCCGGAATTTCTGCAACTATAAATAATTGCTAACAGTCTTGACCTCTTAGCCTCCATGCCCAAAACTCTTCTCCTAGACAGTGACAAAGGCTTTGAAATAGGTTTGGGTTCAAAGCCAGACCTTGGTACTCTATAAAACTGAGGAAATCATTCCTCTTTTGCCTACGCTGTGAGGGTTAAAAAACGTGTCAGCACAGAGAAGGTGGTCAAATGTTCATGTCTTGTAAGATTACAGTAATAAGCGAGCGCCCTGAAGATATAACTATGACTCTCTATTTAATTTTACCTCGCTCTGGCTGATAGGGGTGGGTGATGCTGCTCTCAGATAAGACCTTCATGTATTATGGAATGAGGCCATCTAGTCACTCAAGAAGAATGATAAGGCAACCAACCACAGAGCTAAAGAGTAGCCCTGCCCTCCACAATGCCAAACTAAATAATACAGCTTGCCCTGAGGGCTGTGCAAAAAATCCATGGGGAAAATCTAAAGTCAATTGTGTCTAAGTCTGATAAGAAAAGCAGAAAAATAAACTGATTCCTGGAACAGAGAGAAGAGCTTTAAACCACTAGAGTATGGCTCTTATTCCAAAGAGCTTCGAGGATGAGTGATTAATATCGAGCCCTGTTCAGTCGACCAGCGAAAACTGAAGCAAAGGCTCGAGAGCCTGGAAGAACAGACCAATTCGATATAAGTGAAATAGTGGAGAAAT
This sequence comes from Hippopotamus amphibius kiboko, assembly GCF_030028045.1. Classification (NCBI taxonomy): domain Eukaryota; kingdom Metazoa; phylum Chordata; class Mammalia; order Artiodactyla; family Hippopotamidae; genus Hippopotamus; species Hippopotamus amphibius. The sequence goes on from NC_080187.1 coordinate 58,087,604, forward strand.
GGGATCGGGAGACTGGGAAAGCGGGGCTGCATGCTCCACCCCCTTGAGACCTAGCGCCCACCTTCCCTCCAGCAGCTCACGCCCTCTACTCTGGGCACTGCTCTTGGTTTAAAAGGATCAGGCTAATCTGGAAGGGCTGGGCAGTTTAGGATACAGTGAGGATGGTACACCTCGCCCATGGATACCCAAGGAGAGAGAGAGTTTTTACCCACACCTTGCTCAGAAAGGGTAGAATCATCGTGGTCCTCAGGTCTGGCGCTTGGGCTGCGGCGTCCGTATTAACGAGAGACTGTGATATATGCAATACAAGATCTTTTAGGACCTGCTTTTTCGTCCCACCCAGAGTCCTCATCTCGCTGTTCCGCCCTGGAAAGCTGCCATGAGGAAGAGGAGAAACTCCAAAAATTCCTTAAAAGTCAAACCACTAAGAGGTTGCAGAAGGAGGGGTGTGTGTGTGTGTGTGTGTGTGTGTGTGTGTGTGTGTATCCGTGTGTCCGGGCTGATGACTGCAGCATTTTGCACAAGACAGCACATATTTTCCAGGGTGTTTCCGGTGCCTGCCGCAGTAACCCAGAGCCGGAACCGGCGTTATGAAAGGGTGGGGCCCTCCGAAGAGAAAACAGAGGATCTGGGAATGGGAGAGGAATTCTCTATGCGGAAATCGCAGAAATAACTTTTAAAATGGGCAGGGAAAATGTTTCTGGCAAACCACGGAGGGAAGTAATTAGATGGGGGGAGGGACAGAGCCCAGGGAGTGTCTCGAAGTAAAAATGCAAGAGCTAGAGCAGTAACGTTCGTGTGAAGGCGCACGGGAGACCCGGGGTTTGGGGAAGCCCCTTCCCCTTCTGCTCACCATTTGCCAAACTGTGAAATGAAGGGATTGCTTTGAGCAGCCAAATCTCAGGCCCTTTTGGAGTCAAAAACGCCTTTAGAAGGCGATGAAAGTTTCGTATTTTCTCCCGAGAAACGCGCCAGTGCACGAACGCACATCAGGTGGGGCACATTCTCAGGGGGTTCCTGCACCGCCCCACAGCTGGCATACGGTGCAGAGGCTGGGCCCCGGAGGATAGCTGGGACGCCTTCTCTCTCCAAGCGGGAAGAAAGGGGGGCACGCCCGCGCTGCGGAGGACCAGGGATGACTCAGCATCCTCCTGTGGCCGGGAACGCGGGAGCAGGGCAGGCACCGCCCAGAGCCCGAGCTCCCCGGCTCTTGGCGCTTTGGGATGCCACCCCGAACTTCGATGTCTCTTTTGACCGACACGTCCCTTCTCTCTCTGGACCCGCACACCGCGGGCTCCGATGCAGCCTCCGGGGTCATCCACGCCGCACCCCTACGTCCGGTACGAGCCGGCGGGCCCCGCCCTGCTACAGCCCTCACCCCTAGGGCACTAGAGGGGAGTTAAAGTACAGTACAGCTGCCCCTCCTGTTCGCCCTTCACCCCTCTGCGGCGCCCTCTGGGTCGCTTTCCCTCCCACCCCTCTGCTCTCAGCTCTTTTTTCCCCGGAAAAGTTGTAGCAGAATTGAACTTGTGCCCGAAAGGATGCTGCAAAGGCAGCTTGCCGGGAGCCCGCGCAGGGAAGAAGGCTTGGGTACCCACGCAGACCTCCCACTCCGGGTGGAGGGGGGAGGAAGTGTGAAACAAAGATTTCCCGCACATACTTTGCACCAAACAGCGCAATGATGGGGACCCCAACTCTCTGCACAAACGGAAGGCGACGCCCTAGGAGGCCGGTCCGCGCCCTGGGTACTTGCTGTCCCTGCTTCGGCGCCCTGCACCACCAGAGGCGCTGTCGCAGAGGGCAAAGCGCTGCCAGGAGGAGTGGACCGAGATTGTGACGGCCGCGAGTTCTTCCAAAGAAGGGAAGGGGCAGGGCGCGGCACACAGTGTTCTTTGCACAACTGCATGGGTTCAGGGAAGAGGGAACCCGACAAGCTTTTCCAAAGGAAAGGCCTTGGAGACAAGGAGTTAAGCCCCTCTTCTTGATTCTCGTTGGTTGTCAGGCTGAAAGTTTAATTAGCCCAATTACTAGAAAATATTATATGTAAGTAAGGGTCACGTCATTCCTTCTAAATTATGCCACTTTGTATCCTTACCTGTTTAAACATTTATCCCAAATTTTTGGTGCAGCCGGTAATCTGTAGAAAAAGTCTGTTAACGCCTTTCTTATCAAGATCCATGTGTGTGCCCCTCCCCCATTCCTCTTGAGTTCTCCATTTCTCTTAGGGTGGGGTCTCAGTCCTCATGACACCCCCTCGCCCCCTTCTGAGTTGTTGCTAATGCTTTGTTCCCTTCACCTTATGCCTAACAGAGAAAAGGTGATTCATTCACTCATTTTTACATGCTAGGGCATTCCCTTTGCAATCCATACCCTCAAGTCCCTTTTTAATATAGAAATTCGGGTTTTTTTCTCCCTGTCACTACCTTGGTTATTCTGTGGTTGTGATTGCTTTCATTCCTTTCTGCCTTGAGTTGGTTAATTGCAGACTTTTCTTTCCTGTGTCCCTATGGAAAGATTGCCTAATGACATAGCATAACTAAATGGGTGTCAGTGACAAAGCAGATTCTCAGTGCTCCGGAGAATCTTAATGAGACAGAACTTGGGCCTCTGGCGATACCTGCCAATGAGATAATGTCTCTGGTGGAAAAGATGAACTTGGGCTGTAACCTGTTAATGGCCGGACCAACCTCAGATCTCCTTGTGGACTCTCCCTTGCACAACTCTGAGACACACTGATGTCTGCTTTCTCCTGCTGAGGCTCTGATCAAAAGATGTGCCATTTGAGGATAGCACAGTCAATTTGCAAATCTGACCCATCATAATGTATACAGTTCAAGAGATACCAGGCACCTGGGTCACAGGCAGGCATGTAAGTCCTTTGCGAGTGCTGCACAGTAAAGACATACTACTGCAGAAAGGACTCTGTGCTTCTAATATACCCCTCTTTGGCCTGAAATATGCCCAAAAACCTTGCAGAACTGGTCCAGTTATCTCCTTTTCTGAATAAGAAATGAGACCCAGTGAAGTTAAGGGGCTTGCTAACTTTATTTAGTTCTAACTTTAGAACCTAAGACTTTCCTTTCTCCATGCTGTCTTTTCTACTACTCAGTTTTTTCTTCCCAATTATGGCCCAGGATGCTCTTTTATCTCGTTCTTTCTCTCTGTCTCTCTTTCTGTCTCTCTCTTTCACACACACACACATCTTTAGGAAGATTGATGTACTAATATTTTTAATACTATCTTTTAATACTTTTAATAGTTAAGAAATGTGGATTCTTTTATTATATTACAAGTCAGTAAGTTCACTATCAGGAAATGTCTTGAAGGAAGGAAAGAGCTGCACAGGGGTAGGAGGGGTCGTGAAGAAATTGCTGCAATAGAGTCTCTTGGCACATGGGGGCAATTGTGTCAGCTGGCAGGTCAAGAGGCAGGAGGACCATCCTGCCTAGTGTGCAGTCTGGCTGGAAGGCAGACACATAGCAGTCCCCGTTCCAGTCTGTGTACCGCTCAGACAATTGCTTTAGACATGCCAAGATGAACTGCTTACCATCCTTCACCCGCTTTGTCTCTCTTCTGGCCACCGAGGAGTGGAGTGGCCCTCATTATACAGCAGGGAGCTACATACTTAGGTAAACAGCGCTAGCTCTCAATTTAAACTGTCTGAGTGTCTGACATTTTAATCCATCTAAAAGCTTTCTTCATAAATGAGCCAGCGGCAGGCGGTCACTTGTCAACTTTAAGGGAGTGAGCTGAGCTAAGAGGCGCAGCCCGAATAAATGCAGCTGCGCCTAGATTTGCAAAGGGGGAGCTACTCAGAGCAGCTGTGCTGGACCCAATGCGGAAAATGGCATTTGGGCTCCAAGTTCTAAATCTGCATGCTGACTTTCCCCTAGTCCTTTGTGTACTTTTTCATTTTTTTGACAAATTAGAGTTTTTATGGGCAATAATGCTCTGTCAGCCACATGACTTTGTGGAATCAAAGGGAGACTAGGAGAGGCAGGTACATAATTTAAGAAATATGGACACCCTGACCACTTACTTTTTCTTTCTTTTTAAATAATAAGCATAAAGACAGGACACCAATAAATCAAAGATGTTTATCCCATAGTCATGGCTCCTGCAATTCCCTTGGGTCTTGTAATGTCACCCCTCTGGCTAAAAGAATACATTTGCCCCTGAATGATGTCTTAAATTTTACCATAATTCCGTGCTTTGCAATGCATAGGCTGTATTATGGGAAGAGAAGGGAAACAAATAAACCAAATTGAATGTATCATATGGCCATTAAGGTTGTTCAGATTTGGTTTTGGCTGAAAATGTTAAATATAAAAGCCCTTTGATGATTTTGTGGTTTCAAACATAGAACCAGAGGCTCAGTATATTCGATCATGACAGTCTTCAGAAAGAACATTAAGAAATGAAGATTACGCAGCCAGAGGAGCAGCACAAAGAAGAGGGACTATTCAGACCAAGTCTTTGTTTCTATATATTTTTATTTTAGTAAAAATGCTACTTTTAAGAAGTGAAAGATATTAATTAAGGAATCTAATTAAAGAGTCTGAGAGTATAATTCATAAAAATACTGATTCACTATGCTGTACACCTGAAAGTAATATAATATTGTAAACTAACTATACTTTAATAAAAAACTTAAAAAATTTAAAAATTAAAAAAAATTTAAGTGTTTGGATATCTTGTCAATTAAAAGGAAAAATAAAAGCCAAGTAAGGTAGAAATAGGTTTTCTCTTCCCTATTAATTCTTCACACAGCAAATTGCCAATTTGTTTCTCATGCATGCTAAAAAATGGTATATCCTCTTCAGGGCAATTCATACAAGTTTGTGGAATCGTCAAGACTTTTTATTTTTGGAGTTCCCTGGCTCTTCCAATCTGTCCTTCTCCTGCCCTTTATTCCCTCACACTCTTCCCCTCACCCAGCCAAACCTCTTCTCAGGAAAGAATCTGATAACACTCACTCACACCTTCATAGGAACATACATCAAAATAGAAATTCCACCAAAGGCAGTGACATTTTAAGACACAGCTGAATCTTGAACCTTAAAATGAAAAGGTTTGGACTCCAGAATATAAAATATTCTGAATCATAAGAGGAAACAGAGAAGGTATTTGGGAATCAGAAATTTCTTCCAGAACACCTTGGAGCTAATCCTGGCTGGGCAAGTGATGGAGGTGTGGTCTCGTCTGATGACAAGTTATTATGGGTACACAGTTGTATATGCGTAGCTGTTAGGAATCTGGATGCTGGGGTCAGACCAGCACAGGGTCCCCAGTCTGTCCCTTACTCATTGTTTGAATTAGGGCGAGACTCCGTCTTCTCATCTGTAATATGGTGCTCATAACGGTGCCGACTCCATCCAGGCTGCTGGGAGAAAATATCTTGCATGCTTAGCACAGTGTCTATGACACAGTCAGCCCTCAATACATCTTAACCATTATCATTTTTTCCTGTGACAAACAAACACAAACCTAGGTATTAGGAAACCAGGATTCCTGTTTATATACTGATTTTGCCCATTTTTCTTTTTTTAAATATTTAATTAATTAATTTATTTATTGGCTGTGTTGAGTCTTCATTGCTGCGCACAGGCTTTCGCTAGTTGCAGCGAGCAGGGGCTACTCTTCATTGTGGTGCGCGGGCTTCTTATGGCAGTGGCTTCTCTTGCTGCAGCGCATGGGCTCTAGGCACTCAGGCTTCAGTAATTGTGGCACATGGATTCAGTAGCTGTGGTGCACGGGCTTAGCTGCTCCGTGGCATATGGGATCTTCCTGGCCTAGGGATGGAACCCATGTCCCCTGCATTGGCAGGCAGATCCTTAACCACTGTACCACCAGGGAAGCCCAGTTTCCCTTTCTTTCTTTCTTTCTTTTTTTTTTTTTTTGGTTTTTATTTCTTGAAGAATTTTCTTTTTAAAAAGTTTTCAAGGGAATTCCCTGGTGGTCCAGTGGTTAGATTTGCCCGCTTTCACTGCAGAGGCCAGGGTTTGATCCCTGGTTGGAAAACTAAGATCCTGCAATCTGCACAGCAGTTAAAAAAAAAAAAAAAAAAGCGTTTCAAAAAAAAGTTTTCAAGTCATTTGGAACACATTCTAGTGTCCCCAGTTCTTGTGCCAGTAACTACAGTAAATTACACTCTAGGGAAGGACCTTAAGATTAGGAAAAGAACAGAGGGCCTTAATCTTGCAAGGCTGGAATTTAAAGCCTTGTAGCTGCCATTACTTTTATTCATTCTCCCTTAAATTCAAATTCAGCACACATTATTAAGGGCCTATTTACTGAGGCCCTAGGCTAGGAACATTGCTTAACCATCACTCAGCAATGTAAAGTAGGGTTTATTGTCTGGACTTTGTAAATGAGGACACCAAAGCTTGATAAGAGGTAAGGTCCATGTCTAAATCACCAAGTAGTATTTGGTTAAGACCGAGAATTTAGGCATGGTTTTTTTTTAGATTGAAATCTAGGCATTGATTTTTTTTTTTAGGATTCTCTTGGAAGATCAGTTCCCAGTTTAGAATAATTGAGTTTTCCCTAATCTTTTAGTTCTCAAAAGAATAAAAATGATCTCTCATTGTATCATATCCAAACACAGGAAGGAATACATGGCGGAACCCAGTACCACGTTAAGTTGGCTCCGGATGGTTTAGTAGAAAGAACAGGTCCGCTGACTGCACGCAGTTACCAGCGGATGGGGATCTAGATGCAGGCTTGAGTGCGCATGCGCCTGCTGATGGCGTGACTAAGCCTCAAAGAGAAGGGAAAGGGACACATTTATCTCGGCCATCTTCAGGGTGGGGGAACAGAGTCTTTGCTCATTTGAAAACAATTTCTAAAGCAAAGCAGGAGTTAATACAAAAGGAGTGGATTCAGGCAGTATGTGTGCACGCGTGTGTATACACATGTATACTTCTTTTAATAGGTAATCACAGAGATGCATCTTATCCCAGCCTGAGGCAGGGCTTCCTGCATGTAAAAGCAATAAAATGAATTGCAAAGGGAAAATTCTTGTCCATTGATGAGTTAGTTATTTGCTACAAATATGAGAGGAGTATTTGATTAGAAATTGGTAGGACATAAACTAACAATCCATAAGAGAAAGGAAAGGACATATATGTGCTGTTTCCAGAAAAAAAGGCACAATGGCCAACAAATTAAAACAAAACAAAACAAAACACAACCATTTAGTTCCCTATTAGACAACTGACAAGTCAAGCAGTGACAATATGTACTTTGCCTATTGAATAACAGGATTTAAATAATAATTATGTTCAATATTAATGAAGAGGGACTTCCCTGGTGGCGCAGTGGTTAAGAATCCGCCTGCCAATGCGGGGACACGGGTTCCATCCCTGGTCTGGGAAGATCCCACATGTCGTGGAGCAACTAAGCCTGTGTGCCACAACTACTGAGCCTGCATGCCAAAACTACTGAACCCCTTGTGCCTAGAGCCGGTGCTTCACAACAAGAGAAGCCGCTGCACTAAGCCCGCACACCACAATGAAGAGTAGCCCCCACTCACCACAGCTAGAGAAAGCCGGCGCAAACAATGAAGACCCAACACAGCCAAAAATAAAAATAAGTAAATAAATAAATAATTGAAAAATGGGTTTATAAAAAATATTATCGAAGATCTGGAGAGTGTTGTCATACTCTGCTGGAGGAAGTGTGGGCTTAAAAATTTTCTTATACACTGAACCACAGAAGGTCTAGGGACATATTTTAAGAAAATAATACAATGAGGGACAAAAATTTATGTATAGGGAAATTTATTGCCATATTATTAATATTAATAAGAAACTGGAAATCTGTTCACATGTTCAAGATGAGATAAATTAAATCCATTATAATTCATACATGTGAAAGAATATTAAGAAGTTTTTAAAATAAATCATGGAATATTTAATGACTTGAAAGTATGCTTTTAAAATATATAATATCCAATTAAAAACAGGATATAATATTAGAAAGACATGATCTCAGTTGAGGTAAAATGTCACATAAACATGTATGCATGCTTCAAAACATCTGGAACAGAATATGCTAAAATATTAGCAACAACTTTCTTTAGCAATTTTCTGATAATTTTACTTGTGTACATTTTGGATGTTCTGCACTTGGCATATTTGATCCTGAAGCCACCCCCACCCACCTTCTCACTCACCCCTTTCCTCCCATCCTTTGTAAATTAAAAGAGTCTGGAAGGATCATCGTGACCATCCACTTAGTTTTTATTAAGCATGTGTGTGTATGTGACACCTGCACCAGCTTCTGACCTGGGCATTATTTCTGAGTCAGAGAGCTGGCTGCCTGTTTTTTTATTCTTGCTGTTGTTGGTTTTGTGCCTCAGTGGGGCATTCATGATTCCAGATTTTCTAGTCAAGAGACCTGATGAAGTCTTCAGTTAGTAGGCTTGTCTGGAGGAGGTTGTATATTTCCTTTGTCCTGAGTCTCTGCTGAGAGAAAGTAAATGGTAATTTCAGCTACAGCACACAAAACTGGCTGTCTGCTGTCACTGAAGTCCTAACTACTAGCATCTCATGATTAGATGTGTTGTGATTCCTCTGCCTTCAGCCTCATTTGCTCTAAATATACCTTGTGAATTTAAAGGCTTGTGACATCATAGAATGTCAGACATGTGATGAGACATCATCTCTACAAAACACACCTGTATAAAACATTATAAAAATCTCCAGTTATACCCTTTATTGAGAACCACCCTTACCCTTGAAAAATACTATCTTTGATGAAAAAATTGGCATATAACATGTATCTCCTTCTTCTTCCCTCATCCTCAGTTTTGGTATCATTTGGATGGATGGAAACTGCAGGGGCTCAAATATAATTACTTTATAAATAATGAATAAGGTACTACTATTATTACTTTAAAAAAATCTCATTTTGGAATGAATCTCTTGATAGTAGCTGAGGTTTAATTTAGCCACATAACTGTTCTGCATTAGCTAACGCAGCCCATTATTTTTAGGCTCAGAAGATATTTCCAGCTGTACTGAGACAGTGGTGATCTATCACTCTTTCTGGGGGCCACTTTCTTGGCCTGCCAGTGGCATATCTGGGCTTCTTACTTTCTGATGGTGGTAGGGGTAAAATGTGTATTATCCAAGTATCCATAGCAGAGCCTGTGCCATTCAGTTCAATGCTGTCTTCTCCTTATAGAGTTCAAGTACTAAAGAAACTCCTTTTTAATACTGGCGATATGAAGTTAAGTGAAAATACCACACATAGATAAATAGTTAGTATAAATGTGCTAACTATATAAATAGGCTATGTAAATAGCTCTAGCAGACTGTAATATACATACATTTAAAGAAAACCTAGCCAAATTAACTGTGATTATTTCTGTGTGAAGATTTATGAAAACCATAATACATTATCTTCTGTATACATTTTTGTAGCTTCTAAAATAGGCACCTATCATTTTTGCAAGTAGAAAAAAAGAACTGGTTAAAACAGAATGTGCATCTTTTTGCAGCCTTTGCCCTGATCTCACAGAATGCATTATGAGACATTTCAACCGTACATGGAGGGATTTCAACTTGATGACCAGGCTCCTATCATATCATTAAAAATAATTGACTGAAAATGCAATCTTGGGAGCTTTATTACCTCTATTCTGGCATCTGTGGTTCACAGCAGGGAAACTGATACTTAGGTAATTAGAGGGCACCTAATATCCTGATCCCAGACACACTGTTAAAACTCCTTCCACTGTGAGCAAGAACCCACATGACATAAATCCAGCCAGAAGATGCAAAATCTAAACAAATAACAGAGGCTTCCAATTTTTCTTGGAAGTATGTTTAGTAATTCCTCTGGAGACAGTAAACCCCTATGCTGAAAAATACCAAGTTCAGCCTCCATATTGCCCATCAATTCAAAAGCAGAAGCCCTAGATGTAGCCCTCCACCATCCACCAATGTGGTCTGTAGCCACAGAACAGTAACTTGGTTTAAAGTGTTATCTATCCCTTAGCCCAGATAGTTCTCAGGCATTCATGGTGTGAACACTTGGATGTCAGAAGCCCTTAGGACCAGAAGCTAGGCCCTTAGCACCTGGTCTGGAGGATAACTGGAATTTCTCTGTACCTCTCCTCACTCTACCTCTATCTCTGGGTGCTGATGCCCAAGGAGCTCTTCTTTGCCCCCAGTTGAAAAGACAGTCCCTGTTCTTTCTTGTCACTTTAACTAATGGAATTCAGTAAGGCTCTGCATTCCCAACACATTTCACTCAGCCCTTTCAAAGCTCCATATCAAAGCTCCTAGAGAATCCTCTTCTTGTTAGAAAGCATATCTAGAACTGGACCCCCATGTAGCCTTGATCTCTAATGTTCAGGACTTCAGCTTCTGCTCTCAGCTTGAATCATAACTGTGTTAGCAGCAACCCCCTAAGAATGACCTCTTTCCTTTTAGTCTTAAAAGCTTTTTTCTGGCACTTTTTCCTAAAAATAGTATCTAACTAGCCATTTCTAGTACAATCTTTCTCACCTTTTCACTAAGAATATTCATTCACTTAATAGGTGAAAATCTACCCCCTCCAAAACTAGCACAGATGCTCAGCCTAATGCCAGGATCTGGGAGGCTGAGGGAAGGGAAGCTCAGAGGGGTCAAGTACACACATCTGTCTTGCCCTTTCATTGTGATACACTGTGTAGAGCACTCCTTGACAGTGATATTAATATTGAAATGTGTTTATTCTACCAGGAATAAATTATAAATGTAGTAAAATACTATCATATACCAATCAAAATATTTTTAACTTGTCAAAATGCGTCTAAAGTTCATCTAGAAGGATAAACACTTGAGAATGACTAAAAATATTTTGGAAAAGGAAAATAATGATGGGGACTTACCATACCACGGACTATAGCAGAGAGATGAAAGAGAATAAAAGTACAAATATAGACTCTAGTGTATACAGTATTTTAGTATGAGATTTTAAAAAAAGGTAGTTTGCCTCATTTCAGGAAAAAATGGTTTATTTAATAAATGATGTTGAGATAATTAGCTAGTGATATGTTCCTTCATGCACCAAAAAAATTCAGATATATTATATTTTAACAATTAGATAAAACAAAAAATTCTGGAAGAAAATATAGGTAAATATTTATGGGGGCCATTGGGATACAGAAGGACTTTCCAAGCTTTAAAACAAAGATTAGAAGGAGGAGGAGAATTAAGGGTTTGAATACAGAAAATATTTTAAGGCCATCTTAAGTAAAATTGAAAGGCAAACAACAAACTGAAGAAAACAAAGCTGAAGGCATCACACTTCCTGATTTCAAACTATATTGCAAAGCTATAGTAATCAAAACAATATGGTATTGGCATAAAAACAGATAATGAATCAGAGAGCCCAGAAATAAATTCATGCATATATGGTCAATTAATTTATGACAAAAGAGCCAAGAATATACAATGGGGAAAGGATACTTTCTCCAGTAAGTGGTGCTGGGAAAACTAGGCAGCCATATGCAAAAAAATAAAACTGCATCTTTATCTCTCACCATACACAAAAATCAACTCAAATTGGATTAAAGATCCTTAGCCCCAGGGGAGATTCTTACACATGAAGGCTGTATCTCTCAAATTCAGGTGTGATCTGTGTAGGTGCAGAGAGCAGTAGTGACATCCTCATGGTTACACAGTGAAGGAGTGGCACCTCTGCCCCTGTGTGGTGCCCTTCCAGCTGGCTCATCCCCCACATTGACTATCCTAAGTGCCACATTCTGAGGTAAAAGAAGGTAGGATCATTTTCACCCTACACAACATACCTTGCAGAAAACTGCTCCAAGGCATTTGTAAGTCTGTAAGCAAACATGTCTTGAGGGGCCAAATGGCAGGGGAAGTGGATTTTAGAAAGCATTTATAAGGCTGGATCTACTTCCCAGATCAGATTACTTCTTCATGAAGAATTGGCACTTGCACCCCCCCCAATCAAGTTTTCACTTCATACCTATTAGGGTGGTTATTATTTTAAAAACCCCAACGACAACAACAACAACAACAAAAACCAAAACCATGAAATAAGAAGTGTTGGTGAGGATGTGAAAAATTTAGAACCCTTGTGAACTGTTGGTGTGAATGTAAAATGGTGCAACTGCTGTGGAAACTAATATGGTAGTTCCTTAAAAAATTAAATACAGAAGCATCAGATGATCCAGAACTTCTATTTCTGGTATATACCCCAAAGAATTGAAAGCAGGGGCTCACACAAGTATTTGTACACCCATTTTCATAGCAGCATTATTCACAATAGCCAAAAGATAGAAACAACCCAAAAGCCCATCATCAACAGATGAGTGGATAAACAAAAGTGGTTTGTACAGAAAATAGGTTATTCATCCTTAAAAAGGAAAGAAATTCTGACACATGCTACAGCAAGGATGAATCTTGAGGGCATTATGCTGTGTGAAATAAACCAGTCACAAAAGGAAAATACTGTATAATTCTACTTCTATGAGTACTCAGAATAGGCAAATTCATAGAGATAGAGAGTAGAATAGTGGTTATGAGGGGCTGGGGGAGGGGTGGGTGGTAAATGGGGAATCATTGTTTAATGGGTATGGTGTTTCAGTTTGAGAAAATGAAAAATTCTGGAGGTGGAACCATCATAGTGGTGATGGTGGCATCACCATGTGAATATAGTTAATGCTATTATAATCATTTAAAAATGATTAAAATGGTACATTATTAATGTATACTTTACCAATTTTAAAAGAGAGAGACTTAAGAGACATACAGAAATCAGGTTAAATTAGTTTCCAAGAAATTCCCACATCATTCTCAATATAGTAGTTGCTGCATGTGGTTTTACAGGCTGCTGTCACCTCTGTAGCCAGTGTATGATGTGTTTCAAGTCCCTTAAAAGGGCGGTGCTGAGCAATATTAAGGGTTGCTGTTTAGTAATATCATTTCAGTCTTTGTGACATACTGTTATATCAATTCTATCTTTCCTACAGCATTTACTGTTTTCTATTATGACAATTTATTTACATGCCATAAGTCCTCTATAGATAAAGTTGCTGGTGGGTGATGTGGTATCTGCTATGGGCTCACTGCTTGTGTCCTCTCCTAATTCTTATGTTGAAACTCTAATTCCTATTGTGATGACATCTGGAGGTGGGTTTTTGGGAGGTAATTAGGTCTTGAGGGTAGAGCCCCCTTGAATGGGATTAATGTCCTAACAAGAAGAGATGTGAGAGAGAGAAGCACCCCCTCCCCCGTCATGTAAGGACACAGCGAGAAGACCAGGAAGTGGACGCTTACTAGAAACCAAATATGTTGGCAGCTTGATCTTGGACTTCCCACCCTCCTGAAGTGCAACATGAACTGTGAAATAAATGTTTGTGGTTTAAGCCACTCAGTCTATGATGTTCCATTATAGCAGCCCAAAGTGACTATGTCAGTATCTTATTTAATATCTGTTTTTCAGAGACCCAGGCACATGGTAGATGCTAATGGTTGCTCAGTGAATGTTGAACAGAATGTGTAATATCCATTGACTCATTTCTGGAGTCACTTGTAGGATATAAGCTCAGCTGAAATTCTTAGCTACACGTATATTAGAAAAACAAAAACAAAAACAGAATGCTTCATAATTTTACTTGGTTAGCATTCTCCTTTGGCCTTGAGGACTGATTCCTGCTCCCCACCCTCCCCCAACCACCACCACTGTTGGTTTAAAATGAGAGCAGTAAGAGCTGAACAGTGAGATACACTGGAGCAATTATGTCCATGACTAGCAAAAATAGAATGACTGGTGCAATGGAAAGTAGCTGCAGTGCAGATCGACAGCACAGTTTTCAGCTACTGAACTCAGCATATAAGAGACTGATTACAGCTGGGGGTTGGGGAGGGGAGTGACAATAGCGCTGTCCCTGCTGTTCTCCACGGAGACGTGCCCTGTGATGCAGGTTTGAAGATGGGACCAGTTTTTGGACTCCTTCTCTATGGAGCTGATACTTCATGGTCCTGATACTTTCCACGGGGTTTGGGAATCCGGATTGCACCTGAGGCCTCATGGTTCATTATCATAATGCTCATCATTAATGGAGCCCTAACAAGGTGCTAGGTACTGCACTGGGCATCTGTGCACTGCTGGCTCTTCCAGTCACCCTTCAAGGGAGTCAGGATGGTTAGCTTCAATTATGGACATGGAAACAAAGGCTTAGGGCAGTTCAGTGACTTGGTCTGGGTCACAGCAAGGGTGAGTGGGAGAGGCTGACTGTGAGCCTGCCTGGCTGCCTCAAAGCCCAGCTCCCTACCCATCAACATGCTGCACCCCCGCTCGCCGAAAGACCTAGACTGAGGGTTGGGTCACTGGTGCCTCCCAGGTTGGCCGGGCAGTGGAAAAGTGCATTAAGAGAGAAACATGTCAGAAGTTCTGTTCTCAAAGTGAATGCTTCAGGGGCCCAGTATTTTATTTTATGACTCTACATGCAATTTTTGCAAATGGTATGTTTGGCTCCAATGGATCTTTCTTCACACCTAATTAGTTCTAGTGCCTGCTTCGATGGTTTTAGGCACTCAAGGAGAGACAGGCAAGAGGAGTCTGGTTAATTTTCTTTTGTTCTGGGAACGCAGTGCCTCTTTTTGGAGCAAATCTTTTGACTTATCTACCAACAGTACTAGAGTCATCTAATTAATCTCATTTCTTTTTGAGAAACTGGGACACTCTCAATGGGCCATCAGAAAGGCCAAGGTTCCTAGCTGTAAAGTGGAATAGATAAGGACTTTCACAACCACGCATCTGCTTAATCTCTGCTCCCCCACCCTGGCTGCTTCTCCCAAATGCATCCTAGGCTCCAGCCAAACTGAGCCTCAAATTCTTCCTACTGTCATCTACATACTGTTCCTCTCATCCAAAATAACTTTGTGGGAAGGTAGTGAGAGAGTAGCATTGACATATATATAAGTACTACCAAATGTAAAATATGTAGGTAGCGGGAAGCTGCTGCATAGCACAGGGAGATCAGCTCAGTGCTTCATGATGACCTAGCGGGGTGGGATAGGGAGGGTGGGAGGGAGGCTCAAGATGGAGGGGATATGGGGATATATATACACATATAGCTGATTCACTTTGTAGTACAGCAGAAACTAACACAACATTGTACAGCAGTTATATTCCAATAAAGATGTATCAAAAAATTTTTTTGATAGAATAAAAAAACCCAAAATCCATGAAAAAAATCGGATGGAAAAATACAGTGACAGAATATGCAACAGACAGATGTGTAACCCAGCCCGAGGGTACAAGGAAACATCCTGGAGCCAGGAACGCTTGCTATGAGCCTTAACAACTGAGCAGGAATTATGTAGACTCCAGCAGATGAGACTGGGTAAGTAAAGACAAAAAGGGAATAAAAACACCTCATGTGTGCAGCAAGCTGCTGGAGGGTGGAGCATTTCTCTGACAGCTACAGATCTAGGTTTAAGTTGAGTAATAGCTGAAGTGTCATAACATAGAAAAAGATATTTAAAACTCAATTTTGTTTTAACAGCACCCTTTTTGTTAGATCCCTCTGAATCAGCCAATCCACTAAAAACAGTCAATGTTTGGAGTCAGTGCAACACTTTCCCCAATTTTTCTTTCTTTTTTCTTTTTTCTTTTTTTTAATTTATTATTTTTTTTGGGGGTACACCAAGTTCAATCATCTGTTTTTATACACATATCCCCATATTCCCTCCCTTCCTTGACTCCCCCCTCCTCGAGTTTTTTCTTTTTTTAAACCGTATCCTGAGTGGTTCTATATTTAAAGGTTTAGTCCAAGAGAATCCTAGGTATTCTTTTGCTTTGCCTCTTAACAATCTCAGATTAAATACTGCTAAAGAAAATCCCTTGGAAATAATATTAAATCTCGAGAAGAATCAGGAAAATAGCCACATGCAGCCTAATATGCCAAACATCACTGAATCTTTATTGTCCCCCAGCTCTCATGTCATCCTGAGCTGTACATGAGTTGAAGTATATCTGCCAAATCCACACTATGGAGAGAATCAGAGTACTAAGAATGATCTCCTGGAGCAGACTGCAGCAATAAAAAAAAAAAAAAAAAAAAAAACTTCAGTTATTGACCTGACCATTAGATATATGTCCGTCAGGACTTGGATTGTTCCTGGCTTCTGGAGGAAGGTAAAGCTGCAGTAGTGCAGCAGCTAGGTATGCTGACTTCCATATCAGACAGACCTTACTCAGTGTCCTGCCTCTGTGACCTTGAACAAGCACCCTAACCTCAGGAAGCATCCATGTTCCCATCTGTTAAATGGGCACAAGAGGAGAACCTTCAACATAGGGCAGCTGCTGAGATGAAATAATTCATGTGAACCTTTACTATAATTAGGAGCACATAGCTAAGCACTTGGTGAATATTGGCTCTGACTGCTGTCGGCAGGGATGTCTTCCCCTGCCACTTCCTTTCTCACCCTCGTTCTAAAGAAGCTGCCTCTTATTTATGACCCAATTGCCTGTGTGCCAGCCCTAGCATAGCAGTTACTATACTGGTTATTGTCAGATTGTTTTTCTCCTTCTTCAGACTGAAAACTCTTCCAGGACATGGACTGTGAACTTAAATTCTTCATTTCAACTGTCTGGTACAGTAGCTAATATATACTAGGCACTTAATAAGTAAAGGGATGAATGAACTTTTATTGTTTATTCTTTTATGTATTAACTTTTACTTACCATGATTGCATTTGGGCTTCACATGAGATAGGCATGGCAGAAAACCACATTGTATAGCTGAGGAGTGAATGAAATGAGCTTTCTAGGGTAAACAGCAAATGAACGACCGAGTTTGGGCTGAACTGCAGGCATCCTGACCCTGTCTGGTGCTCCTTCGGGAAAGGCTGAGGAACACACAGATTAGGAGTACGGGCTTTGGAAGTAGCCAGACTTGATCACAAAATCTACCCTCCTACTCACCAGCTGTGACCTGGGACAAGTTATTTTTATGTCCCAAACATCCATTTCCCTAGTCCTTAAATGCTGGTAACCGCAGTGCCTATTTCACAGCCCAGCCCAGTCCCAGGTGCATCGTGAGAGCACCGTCCGTGGTGGCCACTATTATGAGGATGAAATGGAAGTCCCTCGCTACCATGCAGATGCCAGTTCCCACAGAACGCATCGTACTCCCCAAATGGCCAGTCTCATAGAGACGGATGAGCCTTTGAGTGGGTGCTGGCCTTGTCCTCACAGGGCACTTTGCTGTGGAGAAAGAAAAGGATGATGTGATCAGGGACAATGACAGCATCAGATCTGCCCTCCAGGGGCACCTTCGGCAACAGTGGGTGCGTGGACTGAGGATGGGGGAGACAGAGAGAGGGAACTTTGATGAGTGTTTCGCTTCAAAAATCAAGGCCTCTGGGTGCCTGTTCTCTCTTAAATGGTTTGTACTCGGTTATGGAGCCATGGGACCCTGTGTTGATTGTCCTGAATCCTGGTGCTAACGTTAACATCAAATTCCAGATAGGGAAAATTATCATAGAAGGGATGAAAAGCTATATGATGGCTGAAGTCAGAGCACAAAGCTCAGTCTGGGTGAGTCACTGAAGAAACACCAGCATAACCTAATGCAAAGAGTCATTTGTTTACAATGCCCCCACCCCTTTCTTTCTTGATCTGGGGGCTGAACGAAGCACAGGTAATGAAGCTGAAGGGGACTTGTTAAACAGCAGCCCTTAAACATTACCCAGCACCATTTAAGAAGGATTGTCACAGTCTCGTTCCTGTGAGGTTGAGAAAGGCAATTCGAGATGGGGCAATGGAGGCGAGCCAGCCTCCATACCCTGCTTGGGTCAGAAGCAACATTAGGGACCAGTGGCTAGAACCCCACTGAATCTACTTAGTGGACCTCTCAGTCTGTTGCAGGGAAGCTTGGACAGAGACACACATCTGGATGAAGGGATGTTTTCTTCACAGGAAACCAGCCAAGCTGCCCTGCTGAATGCGGTGTGTATTTGTGTTTTGAAGCCAAGAAGCATTGT
This sequence comes from Hippopotamus amphibius kiboko, assembly GCF_030028045.1. Taxonomy (NCBI): domain Eukaryota; kingdom Metazoa; phylum Chordata; class Mammalia; order Artiodactyla; family Hippopotamidae; genus Hippopotamus; species Hippopotamus amphibius. Next base: position 58,105,618 of record NC_080187.1, read on the forward strand.
TGTAACCTCCCACAGCTACTTACACTGGCTTGAGATCATGGCTAGTTTGACTCTGATGGCTTTTGTCTGTATTTCTGGCCAACAGAGAGTGGGCCCTCAAGTAGCCCAGGAGGAGAAGCATTCTAAAAGATCCAGGGAGAAAGAGGAGTGAGTAGGTAGGCAGGGATCGCTGAGAATGTGTTGGCATGGCTAGGGCTCTTCAGATGGTCTCAGAGTGATTGTCTTAGGCTTAACCTTCCACAGCCCCGATGGAACAATTTCACGCATCAGAATAAAAATGATCCTGAGATGTAAATTAGAAAGGGTACACTGGATAAGTGCTCCTAATGAGCTTTATGGATTCAGGAGAAACAGATTTATTTGCTGAGGCAGCCTAGTTGTAAAAATAATGTGTAAGGTAATTAACTACTTGATAAGAAGCTAACTTTTACATTAGAAGTTTATTTAAAGCAATAACGATTCTACTGTATGCTAGGAGCAGCAGTAAAAATTATAAATGGTGTTCAAACTGCATCTTCTACATGGGATATAAAATTTCTCTAAAATTTGGTGCAGCCACTTTCAGCGTGGAGAGCTATTAAAAATAAGTTGGATAATCATTTGCTTCTATCATATAAGGTAGCACTAAAAGATCACCCTTATCTTTTCACCAAAGATCTCCCTTATTTAACAGTCAGTTACCTGGAATTCTATCACTAACGATTTAGTCTTGTTGAAATAGATTTCTAGGCCCAAGATGGAGTCACTCCTGCTCAGGGTGCTATATCAGCATACCAAAACTTAGGTATCTTTTGCATCCCTGTAAATGTTCCTCCACTTGACCAGAAATGCAATATATCCAGTCAGCCAATCCCCAAATACCAAGCCAACTCTGGGCTCTATACTTATTTCATATTCTTTCTTACCCTAATCAAGGCCTCAGCCAACATGTTTTCTATTTCTATTTTTCTCTTCCTTGCTCTTTATCTTATAAAAGTTTCCTGTCTTAGTCTGCAGTTCTCTGATTGGAGACCGCTTCGTGAAGTGTTAAATAAAATTTGAATCACTGATGTTGTCTTCTTAAACATTTTTTAACAGTCTTTTGGGGTGACTCTCTAGGTGTCCTGCTGTTTGAAAGCATATATGCTTTCTGGAAGAGCTGGAAATATTGCTAACATTTAATTGTCTAAATTCATCCTGCAGTATACTTATTTCACCACTAGATGTTGGTCTTGCTGTTTTGATAACTCTGAAAGTTTGTTTTGCCCTTCAGAAAAAGTAAGGGAGCTTTTTAAGATATAGAAAACTTAAAAAGATCCAACTAATTTGACTAGTTCTTCCTAAATAGCATAGACAACTGTATGAAAATGAATCCAAAAGATTCAAGCCAAGACTTTTCTTTCTGGTGGTTCCTAAAGCTGTACTTGTATCTTCATTCAGAATTCTGTGCATGAATTACTTGGATGACCTACTGTGGGTTTAACAGAATCTAAGCCTCTGATTTCAAAACCCCACTGAGCCTTGCAGGTTTGCCCAGAAACTAAGATCTTCTGACTTAGCAGCATGGGGTTTGCACTGAGCTAATTGGTACTTAAGTTATTTGAATTAAATTATTCTCATTTAGTTCATTTAATAAGGCTGCCTTTTGATTTTTTTCTTGCTTCCTTTCAGCAACCAAGTTGAATAACAACAACAAAAATAAGTAAACTGTAAAATGGACCTGTCTCTTGCTTCTTTATTGGCCTGAATATTTAGTCCATCAGGGAAATGCTTGTGCAATTACATGTGTATAGCTCCAGGAAAACTTAGCAAGATGAAGGAAAGCTGGGGAAATTGAGGAGCCCAGTTTAGAAGAGACCATCAATTAATCATCTTTGTTTAGAAGGTGATAGGCAAGTTTATAGCTTCCAAACTAGCTGATTTCTTATAACAAAAATAGCAACAAAAGGATAGTACACAAAATAAATAACAGCATGCCTTTATCTGCAAAGGAATCAAAACATAAAATCATTTATACTTAATGAGTCTTTTGGGACTGAAGATCAAGACACTGACAATAAATCATCAAAGAAGCTATCAAATATTAATTGTCCATCAATTATTACCCAAGTAACATAATAGTTTACATACATTACCTTATTTTACCCTCCCAACATATTAATAGGCATATTTGACTCTGTGTACAGAAAAGAAAATTAAAACTCAGAAAAGTTATTTCTTCGAGACCCTCCAGTTAGTAAGTTGTGAAACTGAGATGTGAATGCAAGTCCTTGGACTTGAAATCCAGGGTCCCTTCCCCATGCTGCTGTACCCACATGGGAATTTGCATTGAGGAAATGATGTTATTGGACACAAAAACCCACTTGCAGCTGCCTGAGTAGGAATATTACACAATACAATACATACAATGGGATATTATTTAGCCTCAAAAAAGAAGAAAATCCTGTCATATGCTACAACATGAATGAACCTGGAGGACACTAAGCTAAATGAAATAAGCCATTCAGGAAAAAAAAATACAATATGATTCCAGTTATATAAGGTCTCTAAAGTTGTCAAAGTTGTAGAAACAGAAAGTAGAATAGTGGCTACCAAGGCATAGGGGAGAGGGTAATGGGCAGCTGTTGTTTAATGGCTATAGAGTTTCAGCTTTGTAGGATGAAAGAAGTTGTAGAGATCTGTTGTAAAACAATGTGAATATACTTAACACTACTTAACTGTACACTGAAAAATTGTTAACATAAATTTTGTTACATTTTTTTACTACAATTAAATTTTTTCAAAAGAGAAAATGCAAAAAAGTCTACAAATAATAAATGCTGGAGAGGATGTGGAGAAAAGGGATCTCTCTTACGCTGTTGGTGGGAATGTAAATTGGTACAGCCACTGTGAAAAACAGCATGGAGCTTCCTTAAAAAACTACATGTAGAGCTACCATATGATCCAGCAATTGCACTCCTGGGCATATATCCAGAAAAAATGAAAATTTTAATTCAAAAAGATACACGCACCCCGATATTCATAGCAGCACGGTTTACAATAGTCAAGACATGGAAGGGAACTAATGTTCACCAACAGATGAGTAGATAAAGAAGAAGTGGTGTATATGTAATGGACACAGCCATAAAAAAGAATAAAATAATGCCATTTACAGCAACATGGATGGACCTGGAGGTTATCATACTAGGTGAAGTAGGTCAGACAGAGAAAGACAAATATTATATCACTTATATGTGGAATCTAAAAAAATACAGATAAACTTATTTACAAAACAGAAGTAGACCTACAGACATAGAAAATAAACATGATTATCAAGGAGGAAGGATAAACTAGGAGTATAGGATTAACAGATACACACTACTATATATAAAATAGATAAATAATAAGGATTTACTGTATAGCACAGGGAACTATATTGTAATAAACTATAGTGGAAAATAATCGGAAAAAGAGTATAGATATATACATATATATTTATAACCAAGTCACTTTGCTGTACACCTGCAACTAACACAATATTGTAAATCAAGTATACTTTAACAACAACAAAAAAGATGCTAACAAATAAATGAGTAATGAAAAAAGGAGACATAACTATGGATAAAACAAAGACGTAATATTGAGGTAATCATTTTGTAATATACACAAATATTGAATCATTATGTTGTATACCTGATACTAATATGATTTTATATGTCAACTATACGTCATTAAAAGTAATAAAATAAGACCCTAAGAACAGAAATGAGCATCTATGAAAAGATTTGGGGGAGAAGCATTTCAGGCAGAGGGAACAGAGCAGGCGAAGGGTATGAATTTAGAAAGTGAGGAGAAGAGAAAAGTATAGATTTCTTTCTCTCTCTTTACAAAAACAAAACAAAACAACAACAAAAAAACTTCACCACCACCAGAAAGTGGTTTTATAGAGTTTCATAACTTCATAAAACCCCAATACATGAAAATAATAAAGGAATATCACCAATAACCATAGTTTCATGCTAACATAACTGAAAACATATAATGTACAATTGTCTGTAAAAATATAAAGTCTTAGTATTTACTCAAGAAGAAATAGAGAACCTTAATGATCCTGTAACCATTAAGATATTGAATTTTTTTCAATAGGTACAATTTATACAAAATAAAACACCATACGTGGGTGATTTTATAAGCAAATTCTATTAAACATCCAAGAAACAGATAGCGATAGCCCAAAGTTATGTAAATCTTTCCAAAAAATAAAACATGAGGAAACTACTGGTCAATTAATTAGATTAGCCAAGATCAGGTGAGGACTATGGAAGAAAGTAAAGGTTAACCTCACTTTATGAATATGTATGCTGAAACCTTAAATATATACAGACAAACTGAACCTAAGGATGAATGAATGTATATGTACATGAATATGTATACCTGTTTATCTATCTAATCACAGGAATGTAAAGATGAATTAACATTAGAAAGCTATTAATGTTATTGATCACATTTACCGAATGAAGGAAAAGGACATAAGATTGTGTTTATTAGTGGCTGATATGTCTATGTTATTATAGATACATCCATATTATTTATAAATATGAATTTCAAAAACATGCATGAGAATGAGTAATGCTGAACGCAGTCCGCTGCTTCTCTCTGGGAAAGAAAGATGGGGGAAGAGGTTGAGGAAAGCTATGTAGGAGTCTTTGATTGCACCCACAATTTTTGTTTTAAGATTCTAAGTAAATCTGATAAAGTGTTAAGATTTGACAGATAAGCCAGAGATATATGGTGTTTATTATAATGTTTTATACATTTTAAAAAAGATTGTTCAGGGACTGGTGGTGCCTATAAGTTTTTCAAGAAAAATCTGTCATCCATATTTTAAAAGTACATTACTATTGTTTGATCCTGAAAGGAAACATATTGGAATATGGTCTATGAAATATGTATATATTTAGGCCCTTGAGGCTTACTATTTTTTTGTCTTTCTTACTGATTTTGATTATCAGCTTATCTGACACTAGTCATTGGATTGGGCTGCTGAAAATGTGGGTAGAGCTCATTGAAACGCTTTGTACGGAATTCCCTGGTGGTCCAGTGATTAGGACTCTGTGCTTTCACTGCCGAGAGCCCAGGTTCAACTCCTGGTGTCGGTGAACTAAGATCCCACAAGTGGCACAGCGCAGCCAAAAAAAAGAAAAAGAAAAAAGAAACCAAAAACAACAACAAGAAAACACTTCGTAAAAATTTTTTTTCTATATATGAGATGCAGTAATAGAATAATAAAACTAACTCAAGATGTTGAACTGAATGTATTCATCCTCTCTGCTGACCATTAAATGATAGTTAAATGATAATACCATTACATGATAATTAAGAAATTTAAAAAAGATATAAGCTCACAACAGCTTACAGGACAGGACAGGGGCAAAAAAAGAGTTCGACACATTTCTGAAAGTCAGTTGCAGATAAAAGTGTTTTGATCTGTGAAGCGAAGTGAAAGCAAAGCCCACAGTTTGTATGGAGGTCCTTGCAATAAGGAGGCTGCAGACCTGCCCAGGAGCAGCCCTGGAGAGGCTGCAGTGCAGAGACTGCAGATCAAAACAGAGCAGCAGGGTGGAGAGGGGTACAGAGATTGTTGGGTGGTCTTAGGGAATGGGCATCACCCATTCTCTTCCCCTAACTCCCATTACCAGCCCCAAGCAGCACCGCTGGCATTCAGTCACATGGACCACTTCCCCTCCCCCAGCCCCATAGCACTACCCCAAAAGTACAGTACTGTGGAAAAAGGAGCGAGTTTTCTGAAGAAACTGACCAAACTGTGTAGGCAGAGCTATGGAAGTAGGGTATTAGCACCTCAGAATAAAGTCTTCCACATTTAACCATTTGGTGGTAGTGGTGCGAGGCTGCTTACAAAGGCCAAATCTCATCCTCTCATACAAAATCATATAAATGGATCATAGAATATGTGTTTTTTGTGACTGGCTTCTTTCACATAATGTTTCATAATGTTTTCAAGGTTCATCCACACTGTGGCATGTATCAGTACTTCCTTTTTAATGCCAAATAATTTTCCATCACTGTCATATTTTATTTATCCAGCTCATGGACATTTGGGTTGTTTTGGCCATTATGAATAATGCTGCTATGAATATTCATGTGTAAATCTTTGTGTGGACATACGTTTTCATTTCTTTTGGGTAGATTCTTAGGAGTAGAATTGCTGGATCATATGGCAACTCTTTTTAATATTTTGAGAAACTGCCAAATTTTTCCAAGGTAGCTGCTCTATATAACATTCCTACCAGCAATGTTTGAAGGCTCCAATTTCTCCACATCCTTGCTGACACTTGTTATTGTCTGTCTTTTTTATTATGTTCATTCCAATGGATGTGAATTGATATCTCACTGTGTTTTTTAAATTTTTTTATTGAAGTATAGTTGATTTACAAGGATGTGTTCATTTCTGCTGTATAGCAAAGTGACTCAGTTATATCCTTATATACATTCTTTTTTATATTCTTTTCCATTATGGTTTATCTCAGGATATTGAATATATTTCCCTGTGCTATACAGTTAGGACTTTGTTGTTTATCTACGAGTATTTCACATGTAATAGTTTGCAACCCCAAACTCCCAGTCCATCCCTCCTCCATACCACCTCCCCCTTGGCAACCACAAGTCTGTCCTCTATATCTGTGAATCTGTTTCTGTTTCATAGATAGGTTCATGTGTGTCATATTTTAGATTCCACATATAAGTGATATCATATGGTATTTTTCTTTTTCTGAATTACTTCACTTAGTATGATCATCTCTAGGTCCATCCATGTTACTGCAAATGGCATTATTTTGTTACTTTCTATGGCTGAGAAGTATTCCATTGTATATAGGTACCACATCTTCTTCATCCATCCATCTGTTGATGGACATTAGGTTGTTTCCATGTCTTGTCTACTGTGAATAGTGCTGCTATGAACACAGGGGTGCATGTATCTTTTTGAATTATAGTTTTTTTTTCTGGGTATATGCCCAGGAGTGAGATTACTGGATCGTATGTCTCACTGTGATTTTGATTTGCATTTTGCTAATGATTAAGGATGTTAAACATCTTTTCATGTACTCATCAACCACTCATGCATCTTCTTTGGGGAAATGTCTATTAAAATCTTTTGCCTAAGTGAGTGTTCTTCAAACATTTTTTGCTCAAACACCCCCTAGAAGAATTTTGGAAATCTATGTAAGCCTCCTTTTGATTTTAAATTGATATCTAAACATTATCATCTTAAGTTTAAATACTTGCTAGTTGCAAAAGATGTAATTTCCAGAGTATTCTAAGTGTAAACACTTAAAAATAAAATTGTTACTTTTTAAATACATCAAATGAACTCAAAATACAATACCCATCACCATTTATACGAAAATGCATGAATAAACTCCTCTTTACCCTTCACCAATTTTATAGTTCATTTTTTCCCTCGAATTCTTATTCCCATTACTCTTTCTCACATTATTTTATCCCTAATATAATTTATCTTATGCTTGTAAATCTTGTATTATAAATCTATTGTTCTTCTCGGCAATAAAAATAGGTGTAAGAATTATAAATTAAATATTTTATGTAATGAAAAACATCTGAGTGTTACAAAGTTTTCTGGATTGAATTATGATTACAAGTACTATTAGTACACAATTACTTAAAACATGGCTCTCATAAATTTTAATAAGCAATTATTAAAATGAATGAACTTTTATTTGGAATGCATCTCTTAATTAATCATGCATTCATGAATGAGTAGTACTGATTGTTAGAATGAATAATAAAACAATTTATGCTTTCTTTTCAAAAACTATCTACACACACATATATAAAACTTCTGTAAAAGTATACAAGTATGCATATAAGTACATAAGCAATAAATATATGAGTGGAAATTTTTGTGTTAAGTTTTATATTGCTTTAGCAATGTCACTTAATATTTGAAATCTTTCCAAATCTGAAGCTGAAAAGCACATATTGACCCATTATAAAAATATTGGGGAGGGGACTTCCTAGGTGGTGCAGTGGTAAAGAATCCGCCTGCCAATGCAGGGGACACCGGTTCCAGCACTGCTCTGGGAAGATCCCACATGCCATGGAGCAACTAAGCCTGTGCGCCGTAACTATTGATCCTGTGCTCTAGAGCCCTTGAACCACAACTATTGAGCCCATGTGCCGCAACTATTAAGCCCAACTGCCTAGGGCCCCTGCTCCACAACAAGAGAAGCCATGGCAATGAGGAGCCTGTGCACCACAAGGAAGAGTAGCCCCCGCTTGCAGCAACTAGAGAAAGCCTGTGTGCAGCAATGAAGACCCAATGCAGCCAATAAATAAAATAAATAAATTAAAATAAATTAAAAAAATATTGGGGAGGTATAAACTAAGAGTTTGGGATTAACATATATATGTATATTACTATGTATAAAATAGATTACCAACAAGGACCTACTGTATAGCACAGGGAACTATACTCAATATTTTGTAATAACCAATAAGGGAAAAGAATCTGAAAAAGAATATATACATGACTGAATCACTTTGCTGTACATCTGAAGCTAACACATTGTAAATCTACTATACATCAATAAAAAATAAAATAAATATTTTAATGATCTATCAGCTAATTAATTGATTAACTACTCCTTTAAATTTGTTGAAGGCAAAGAATTGGAAAGCACCTAGCTTGCATAAAGTTATCTCTTCATGGTTAAAGTAATTTACTCACTCCGTTTCTGGGAAGAATACCAAAAGAGGCTTTACCAAGTCTTATCAAATAACTTAATTATACCTGTTTATTTTTCACTTAGAGGCACCTTACTTAACTCATTAAACTTAGAAAGGGTTGGAATACGAATACTTTTAATTTCAATATGTCTCCATCCATACAATGCTAGAGATAAAATTATCTTATTTCGTATGTGATTCAAATGCATTTTTGTCAAAGCCTTGTTGCTACAGATTTAGCTCATTCAATTTACAGCGAAGGTGGGAAAGCAGAATTAGCACGAGCAAGCAGAGAGAGTTCACAAAAGACTGCATACAGCAATTGGGGATCTGGAAATAGATTCCCTCAGCACTATTTATGCCTGTGAACCCCTTGGAAAGTCCTCCAATCCCTCCAGGGGAACAGGTGGCCCAGTTCAAAGGCATTTGTGCTTGGTTGCTGGCAGAGCTAGATCTAGGATCAGACACCTCAGCCTCAAATCCAGCAGGTTTCCACTCTTTAGTGTTGTTTTCCAAAATTATATGGACTTTCAGTATGATCTACAGAGCAGCAGTCATCCAGAAAATTTCATTGATACTTGATTCATTTATCTTTTTTTTTTTGTAACAGCAGGCTCCACTCACCATCTGTGATGGTTACCATAGTGATACCTAGAGACTGTTTTTGCCTGTCCTCTCTTTGAGCCCAGACTCCACAGTCTGCTATTCGCTGGGCATTGAGTTCAAATTCTTAGGTTCTTTTCTTCAAAAGGAAACCAGGAACACACATTTTAGGAGGATAGAAAGAACCAAAGATTTAAAAAAGGAGAAAGCAAAAGAGAGAGAAATTGTTTCTATTCTTCATTATGGGGTTTGGGTCCTAGGAGAAAAATGTCAATAGCCTTAATCTATGCTCTGTTTCAACACTTAATCCTAAAGCAAGTGTAAGAGAAGCATCTGTTTTTTTCCCTCTTTTCTTTCATAATCAACTCATGAAAAGAAACGATCAGAAGAGAGAAAATGAACTCTATTGCGTTAGGTGAACATCAGAAGAGAGAAAATGAATCCTATTGTCTTAGGTGAATGGGAACCAATTCAATGGATAAAATATTGACAGCTGTTCAGCTGTTTATTGTTAGCTCTATTCTGTAGAAAAGATGAGTTTAATGCTAATAAGCAAATACATATCCCCTGAAAATTTCGATTAGTAATGCTCTCTTTCTCCCTCAAAAATCTCATGCTATTGGTATTTGCTCATGTTCTGTCTTTGGCTCATATTTGAACTAAGATATAAGCAAGTCCCCGTTTTTGGAGTAACGCTATACGCTTTTGAACTCTCATTTGTGATCACTTAAAATATGAGTTCTCCTTGGTCCTAGCTTATCCAATGCTTTTGGCCTTTTCAATACTTTTGAATCAGAGCATCTCAGGTTGGCAGCGGACCCGAGATGCCATCTAGGGTCAAGGCCAGCTCAGAGGTGGAGTGCTTTCCTTCTGAACTGCTATTACTTTGCGCTGGGAGGAATCTCTTCCACTGAGCCTTGCACCCATCTGTACATTTAAATACATTTAATTGTTAAGACAGAGCTGTGTGCCTTATTTAAGTGATCTTTCTAAATTGGGGAATGCATTTGGAAGAAAATTTTTATCTGGATAACTTTTAAAGTAGGTATTAATCAGTGTAATGGGCAAAAACTTTTTTGGCATAAGAAAAAGAAAACACTTTGCAAATTGAAATATCTCAGGCCTATTCAAAAGCATATCTGTTGTGGTAATGAGATTTGGTAGTGCAGTTGATTAAATTTGTAGGATAAAGTGATGCTGAAAGGTGCAGAGAATCTTTTTCAGTGTGCCTCTTTCTCTTCCAGATAATATAGTAAAAGAAATTGCTAGTTAGCAATAAGGCAGGGAGCCTGTAGCTGGAGAGAGAAGTGCCAATGCAATTTGGTTCTTGTAATGATTGCAGTGATGGATGGCTATTTTTAGAGCCTGCTAATGAAACCAAGTGTTAACTTATTTGGTGTGTGTCTGTGGTGCTCTGTCTCAACGACCATTATGTGAATTTCTTTACTTGCTCATGATTTGAGCATCCTCAGCTCTATTGCAGCATTTTCTTGTATCAGTCTACAAATTTAAACTGCACAGGAAAAAAAAGAGTGAGAGATTCTATTTGCCTAGCACCTCTCAAGAGCGTTCTTACACTTTGGTCATAACAGGAAGTGTGAGAATTCAGACATACCTTGACCCAGCTGTGTGACCTTGACCAATATTCTTAAACTCTCTGAAGCTCATTTTCCTCCGTGTGGAATGAAAATAATACTAACTCATTAGAGAGCAATGACATATACCTGAGTTCTTCAGGCATACGGTGTAGGCTCTAGTCTAAACCTTAAGATTCCACATCTTTAAAATGAGGATGATTTAAATACCTAACTTATCAGATTTTGTGATGATGAAATGAAATTATCTAAGAAAACGACTTAGCACAGTGCCTGACATAAAGCTTTTATTAATATTATTGCATGCAATTATGCTTAATAAGTGCAAAATTTCCTTTTTTCTTATCCTTTTAAATTATAAGATGATGATTGCATTTCCTTACTCAGGATTGGGTACCTGGTATGTGTGTTATTATGCCATTTTACTTCTTCTCTTTCCATCTCCTACTCCATTTGGTCTTTTCCCAGTTGGTTAGCACTTTCCTGAAGTATATAAGAGTGAAGAAGCTCAGACAAATGTCTATCAATGCAAGAATTTCTTCGGTTAAAGTTCAGGTTGGAGGAGACATCTCAAAATAAAACTTTGGGGCTGTTCCTTGGCTTAAATACATCCAGGTCATCTGAGAATTCATTGGTAGTGACTAATATGAGTTATATTCCAGTCAAGTCATACCAGGGAGGTGGAAGCTTTTGCTTTGGGCGTGAACTCAGAGTCTATGGGGTATTTTGCTTCCAGCCCTGCCAACACTCTGGCTTATTTTCTGACCAGCCTTCTCATCCCAGTGGCACTTATTGTCTTTTTCCATTTCCTCACTGCTCAAGGTTCTCAAGTGTTCACTCTTTTATTTCAAAAGGAATTATTAGCTTCATATTTAATCTTAGGTATAAACGACTAATAACAGCTTTAACTCTTACCTCTATTGATGTTGGCATTTTAACAGGTATTCAAGCTAAAGGGATGAAGCTTTGATCTGAGTAGTTATATATCAAGAATCTAATCTGAAAGCAAGAAATAACTGGGGCTTCCCTATCTTTCTGGAAGGGTACCACAAAGGGATCTAGAAAAGGATAGGCCTAGTACCTAGGAAGCTGTAAAATTTAGGGGAACAATTCCCAGTGAATTTGATGAAAGGTAATCTGGGTGATAGCCCTGGCTCCATTGTTACAGGAGATATGATTTGGGGGTAAGTCTTTTACCTCTGCAGGCCTCTCAGCGCCCTTATTTAGAAAGTGAAGATGGTAACACCTGTAAATGTTTCTACCTCAGAGGATTGCTGCAGGGATCCAGTGATATCATGCAGGAATGCTTGGGAAATTTCAGCTTTCCATGTAAACATCACTGCTATTGTCTCTGTTATGTGAGGATTATGTGGAAAAGAAATTTGAGAATAGTGAGAAACAGAAAGTGAAAAACCAAAGCTCATTTTGGGGCACAAATGCTGCTGCCTCCCTAGAAATTTCTGCTCTGTTTAGAAGTAATGTCCAATGGCTATGGTGTGCTTGGAGAGTAAGAAAGGATAATTCTTTCTACAAAAAGGAATAAGCAAAGGAAATGTTAAGAGCTGTTGAAGATGAAGACGCCGGCAGAGGAATTGAGTGGAAAACATTTAAATTACTTCCCAATCCCAAGAGTCTATGAAATACAGCACACACAAAAAAAGAAACATTTATAATGGTTTAATTTAAAAACTTGGGAAATTCACTCATTATTGAATTTGACATAAAGTTATAAGGTTTTAAAACTATTACAGCAGATTTGAACAATGGACCAAAAGCATTTATAGTAAAGATCAGATTTGAAGAAAAGAAATAAAAGTTATATTTTTAGGTTTTTAGAAAAGCTGCAGTGTAAATGAATAACCTTAGCTTTCAAAGTCTTTTTTTTTTTTTAAGTCGATTCAAATTTAATATGAGGCAGCAATGTAAGATGGCTAAAAATTTTGAATGCAACATTGGGAAGGACTAATAGAAATACAATACCTACTCATCTTTAGAACAACGATAAGAACATCCACTTCACAGAGCTGCTGTAAGGATTAAATCTGATACCTGTGCAAAGCATCTGGCATAGTAAACAGCCTCAGAATGTTGATTCATTTCATTCACGTGACCTCTCTTTTTACTAAGATCATGGCAATCATTGCTTGTACCTTTCTTCCCTTCCTTGAGACATCACCTAGAATTTTGCCTGTTACTAATAACTTCTGCATAGTTCTTTGAAATTTCACATGCATGGGCTTTCTCTGCTTAGCTGTTTTAAAAGTGATTTGTTATGTTTTTTTATTTATAAGTCTACTTTATATTCATTTATGTTTGTAATTATATATGTGTATATGGTATACGTTTGTAATTATATATGTGTATATGGTATATGTGTAATTATATATGTGTATATGGTATACTTTTTTCTCTTGGTATAAAACTTATGTTCAATGAAATGCACAAATCCTGCCATATTCTGAGTTTTGACAAATGCATACACCTGTACAACCAAAACTTCTAGAGGCCTAAAACAATGCCATCACCCTAGAAAGTTCCCTCGTGCCTCCTCCCAGTCATTCTTCACCTTATACTCCTTGAAGCAACCACTGTTCTGATTTTTTTCCATTATAGATTAGTTCCTCTGTTCTAGAATTTCATATAAATGGAATTATACACTATGTATCCTTTGTCTAAGACTTCTTTCACTCAGTATCAGTATATTGCTTTTGAGATTCATGCATGTTGTGTATCCGTAGCTGGTCTTTTTATCATGCTCAGGTATTTTTCAAGCCCTTGGAGACAGGATTAGGCTATAACTCCCTGTATTCCCCCACCTCACCTGGCACTTAGACAGAACTGTGCACATTACAAGTGTTCCAGCTGCATTTGGTGACTCAACGGATGAATGCACATAAGAGTTATTTTATCAATCAATAAGCCATTTAGACACAATCTAGTTTTGCTTTTCTAACCCAGACAGTCTCTTATATGTTCCACTTACCAAACAACAATGCTATACATCCTGGTGCCAGCAGCCTGTCTGCTGTACTGGAGGAGCCCAGGGATCCACCCATGAGCAGTTCTGCAGCCGCATTTGCTGCATTCTTGCAGCAGTGAAGTGAACTGTTGCTCTGGCTGGGCTCCAGCCTGGCTGTGAAAGAGCCGACCTCGGGCCTTTGTCTCTTGCGGTCGGATGGAAATGCTTATCCACTGTCTCTGCAAACAGTAAACCTCACATTCCTCTGATTGATTTATTAAACCACTGTAAAGGTCAGCGAAAAAATCCAGGTGCTGCATGGCAGGTTTTTGTGGCTAGTTGGTACCCAAATTGCAGAAGCAGCATGTATTTCCTTGCAGTCAGGAAAGCACAACTCAACAAACAGGCTTAGTACCGTTGGTTTGGACCAATAGGGCTGTGACCTGCCTGAAATGACTGCAAATGAAGCTCTTTAAGGTCCCCACCATACCCTCTTACCTCTGCGTCTGGTGACTGTGATTAAGGGCAAGGCACTGTGGAACAGGCCTCTGGGGAGGAGGTACATTACCTTGGCCGGTTCTGTGCAGCAAGCATTTAGGAGTTTAAACCTATTACCATCATTTCTGCTTGGACAGCAGCAACTTCCTGTCATTTCTAATATGGCATGTGTTCTGAATATAAACGTGCTTTTCATTTTTAATTTATTCAAATGACATTCTCATTCCCGCCGCCTTCTACATTTTATATAGCTGCATAGCACACTTTACGATGCATTACTTCAAAATGTGATGTTGTAAAATTAGTCATATTTTATATTACAAGGGGGAAAGTTTTCTTTCAAATATATCTCCCAAGAGATGGAGAGATTCATGTACGATGATTCCTATGGTGAGCATAATATATAAAGAAATAAACTGGTTATAAAAAGCAGAGAGGAAATATGTTTGTGGTTTCCCCACCCTATACATTTTCTGTTGATTTTATTTGTATTTCTTTCTACAAAGGTAAAGATTTGGAGAAAGCACGATAACCTCCCCAACTGAGATGTTGGGTGCCAGCATTTGTTCTTTTATTCTTTAGAGCAAATTTCAAGGTCACTTTGCTAAAGAAAACCTATTTACAAGTGTGGAAAATGAAGTATTTTAATTAGTAAAAAGGTGGGTGTCATACTTATTCTCAAGACTTTAGATCAGCTAAGGTGCATTTAGGTCATTCATTCCAGAAAAGGTGTTTTGTAAACTGATGTTTAGAGGAGTGTCTAGAAAGTCATGTTACCAGTTATGTGTCATGTTCTACTGGTAGCTTCCATTTTATTTTACATTGAAACTCTTAAGAAACATAATAATTCTATAGTGTATTGCCACCACTAGCTGTCCAAATAAAACACTCTCATTAACAATTTCTTCATAGTATAAATCAGTTCAAAATGGTCTCCCCCCACAAGTGGTTTGCCACACGCACAGAGACTGTAGCATGCAATTATCAAATTCCACAGAGACATATAGAAGCAGCAAACGCCAGTGGCTGCAGTGTGTGTAATGAGGAGAGCCCTACTCAGATTGGAAGCAGATTGAGCTTAGGTGTGGAGTAGCTGTGTGAGTTGGCACATTACTTAACCTCTCTGGGGCTCAGCTGTTTGCTCAGAATAAACAGTAACCATTTCATGGGGATTTGGGAGTTATTAAATAATAGATATCAAATGCCTGTCATTGGGTAGGCATCCTGCACGTTTATTTCCATCATCTCTCCTTGCATGGACAAGGAGAGATGCCAAGTTTGCTGACAATGATGTATCTACCTGATGGGGAAGAGTATGGAGACCCATCTGTTGTTCTGGATGAGGACTCTTCTCACAGCTCACTCGTGGCAGGAGGACTTTGCTCTCTTGACCCAAGGACTGATGTTCTCACCAGACCTGGCTCAAAGGAATTTCAGCCTAGAGCTGAGATTTTCAAAACAAATGCCAATACAGAACTTCCTGTGTGCCAAAGGGTTTTAGAATAATGAAATGAAAGTCACCAGGTCCTATCCGTCTTAAGCTTCTGACTCTCTTGGCACTAGAGGAGTAAGATTTTTTTCAGTGGTTCTAAGAGTTATATTTTATGAGCTCTGTGGTAATGTTAATACATTTTACTTTTAAACTAAACTACTTCAAACAGTCATTTAGGGGCATTATAGAGCTATTAGGGATAACCAGAGTAGTAGAAATTCTATGAATGAATTTCATCAACATACTTATCTATTTGTTTTTAAAATAATTTTTATCTCCTAGGAGTGTGTTTTGTTGGCGGCTCTCAACCAATTTCATGTTGGTGGAGAATGTGCTTAAAGGGGAACAAATGCACAAGTCTGTAAAAAGACTCCAAAGCTTTCTAAAGAAATAACGACACTAATGCAGAAACATTTATGTTAAAGGAAGGAAAGTCAAGATTCTATTTTAAAACAGATTTTCTACAGTTGTTCATTTTACCTTCGCTTTGACACATAGAGCCAATGCCACATCGGCATTCAGAGCAAAGTGATGGGAAGAGGAGTTAAAAAGGAGGATGACCGGACAGAATATTTCAACCTAGCAGAGGAATGTTGAAGGTGGGGTCACCAAAACTCAGACACCAGCTGGGTCCGGGAGCCCCTCTGAAGTAAGGCTGTAGTAGAGCTATTGAAAAAGACTAGAGGTCTATATTTATATAGTTGATCTGCCCCTCTCCCCACACCCTGTTCACCAGGTTCAGCAAAGGCAAGGGTCCCTGCCCTCCCATTCCTACCCTTCACACTCCAGGGTGCCTTTCTTTTCAGCTGCCCAAAGGACAACAGCAGAGGCCCACAGATTTCTTCTTTCTGCAGCATCTCACGGCCCCTGCAGCATCCACCAGCTGCCTCCCTCTTTCTGAGCAGGCTCTTCCGCAGTCAAAGGCTTCAGCCAGGAGCCGTGGCAAAAACGCTGATGGACGTAAGATCTCTGAGGGTGACCTGAAACTGAGGGAAGGGAGCTGGCACAAAGGAAATGAACTCATGAATACCTAAGAGTGTGGTGTAGGCAGACTCGCACACAATGAGTGTGAAACAATGTGGTTTAAATGGGGCACGTTAAAAAAAAAAATCCATTCTGCCACTTGTCATCCACATATGGGTAATTGGGAGCAAACAAGAAGATGGCTTATTTAGGTTCTTACCACCACACCCCTCCGTCTCCTCAGAGAAGCCTTTTCCACTGTTGAATCGCTGATCGATGAGAAGATCAAAGATGTATGGGCTGTAAAAGTCATTGGAGTAAGTGCCCTACCATGTCTGCCAGGGTCAAGCAAAATGCAGGACGCCTCAGCTTGAAATCCTAGAATGACTAAGTGTGGATGGACCTCTTGATAGACTTAAACTACCAGTGTTAATGTTTCTAAAGTCGCATTGTTTGAGACCTTAAAGATTCTTTACAAATCCTAGGCAAGTTCTCTGCTGCAGTTTTTTTCCTCTACCACCAAGAGGGAAAGGTTTTTTAGTTACAAAGGACCTCAGGGGTTAAGTCTCATCCCACCCTCACCCTCCTGTCGTGGGGAGGGGACTGCAGCTGCTCGGGAGCATCTGTGGTACCCGCTCCTTCGCCTTCTCAGCATCACAGGCAAAGCGATGCCAGATTCTCTATTTGAAAGCTCTGTTTCCCCTTCGTTTGCCTCTTTTAAAAAAATCAGTATGTTGCACCTTAAATGCTACTCTTACATGTAGATAACAAAAATTAAATGCTTGCTTAGAAAAATCTTAGGTGTCCTATGTGTATCTCTGCAATCCCTCCCTGAAACAGGAGGACTCCCTAACATAACGTGAGTGAAAATGCTCTGTAAATCGCAGGGCTGTATCAATGTGCATTACGGCGTGTACAGTGTTTCAGGTACCTGGGCGTTCCCTAAAAGCAATCCATGGATTTCGACTGTATCTGTTATGTGTTTATCAGAGTGACTCGCAGGGCAGAACCACACTGCTATTTTCTGCCCGCCCCAGAACGAGACGTCTCGGATCCGAGTTCTCCCTGGAGACGCGCTCGGCACTCCGGGCTCCGGGAGCCAGCAGTAGCTTCCCTCTGAAAATCAGCCACCTGCATGGCTTGTTGAAATCATCAGGTTGGGTGCTACACGGGTGTAAAAAGAGGGAAAGGGGCTTTTACTGTGATGGAGTTGGCGGTGGCAAGCAGGAATTTAGCTTGATGAAGATACAGGCAACGTGTGACAGTCTGAAGTTCCCTGCTGCAGAGCTGGCCGCTGCCTTTTTGCAAGTCGGTTTTCTCCCGGGCTAGTCTCAAACTCCTTCTCGGCTCTCCTCCACCTACACGCTTCAACACACTCAAAGTATCCGAGGCTTCATTCCCCAGAAAGAAATGAGAAAATCTAGGAACACTAAAAGGCTGATATGAACTGCTCTAAGGGTTTAGAAATGCTAAAATCAACTGCGGTGCTGCAGTTCCACTTCTGTGCGTGCGTGCGTGCGTGTGTGTGTGTGTGTAGAAGGAGCGCACTAAAGAAAAAGAAAAATAACCTCGAGAAAGGAACATAAAGAAAGTGCCAGAAACAGCTACAAAGAAATATAAAACTTTCCTCCATATATGCCGTATACATGCAATCTTAGACAATCATTTGTATCTCCAGTGCCCCGGAGGCACTGCACTGTCACCATAAACACCAGGGGGATGATGACCCCTGGTGGGGAAGGGGCGACTCAGAGGGGGAGGGTGTCTCCAAGGTACCGGGATATGGAAAACTAAGGTGTCAGTAAGGAATGAGAACCTGTTATTAGGCGCACGATCAAATCCGAGTCATACAGGGATCAAGGAATAAGTAGGATGCGGTCGGGATAGGGGAAGGAAATGAGTGAGGGGGTACGGGGTCTCAGAGAAAACACAAGGCTTCAGAGAAAAGTGCAGAGGACAAGCGCTGCAGCATCCCCGCGGCCTGTGGCTCGCCCCCGCCTTCCTTTTGCGCAGGATCCTCCCCTTGGCTGCAGCAGCTCGCTGCCCCCACTGGCCAGGCGCGCCGTGATCGATCGCAGGCTGCGTCAGAATCCTCTCCTAGTATAAATAGGGGTGGCAGGACCGCGCCAAGCCGCACACAGCCATCCATCCTCCCCTCTCCCTCTCTCCCTCTTCTCTCTAGGCCCCCATCTCCGCCGTGGGACAGAGGGGCACCGACCGCCACCATGAGTTCCTTCAGCTACGAGCCGTACTACTCCACCTCCTACAAACGGCGCTATGTTGAGACGCCCCGGGTGCACATCTCCAGCGTGCGCAGCGGCTACAGCACCGCGCGCTCCGCTTACTCCAGCTACTCAGCTCCCGTCTCCTCCTCGCTGTCCGTGCGCCGCAGCTACTCCTCCAGCTCCGGCTCCTTGATGCCCAGTCTCGAGAACCTCGACCTGAGCCAGGTAGCCGCCATCAGCAACGACCTCAAGTCGATCCGCACCCAGGAGAAGGCGCAGCTGCAGGACCTCAACGACCGCTTCGCTAGCTTCATCGAGCGCGTGCACGAGCTGGAGCAGCAGAACAAGGTCCTGGAAGCCGAGCTGCTGGTGCTGCGCCAGAAGCACTCCGAGCCATCCCGCTTCCGGGCGCTGTACGAGCAGGAGATCCGCGACTTGCGCCTGGCGGCGGAAGACGCCACCAACGAGAAGCAGGCGCTCCAGGGCGAGCGCGAAGGGCTGGAGGAGACTCTGCGCAACCTGCAGGCGCGCTACGAAGAGGAGGTGCTGAGCCGTGAGGACGCCGAGGGCCGGCTGATGGAAGCGCGCAAAGGGGCCGACGAGGCGGCTCTCGCCCGCGCCGAGCTCGAAAAGCGCATCGACAGCCTGATGGACGAAATCGCCTTTCTGAAGAAAGTGCACGAAGAGGAGATCGCCGAGCTGCAGGCGCAGATCCAGTACGCGCAGATCTCCGTGGAGATGGATGTGTCCTCCAAGCCCGACCTCTCCGCCGCGCTCAAGGACATCCGCGCCCAGTATGAGAAGCTGGCCGCCAAGAACATGCAGAACGCTGAAGAGTGGTTCAAGAGCCGCTTCACCGTGCTGACCGAGAGCGCAGCCAAGAACACAGATGCGGTGCGCGCCGCCAAGGACGAGGTGTCCGAGAGCCGCCGCCTGCTCAAGGCCAAGACCCTGGAGATCGAAGCATGCCGGGGCATGAACGAAGCGCTGGAGAAGCAGCTGCAGGAGCTGGAGGACAAGCAGAACGCCGACATTAGCGCCATGCAGGTACGGCACAGGGCAAAACACAGTGGGGGCGGGCATGCGGCTGCAGAATCGATTTAGGATGGGCGGGGGTGGGGGAGGGGAGTTGAGGGCGCTCTTAGGTGGAGATCAGAGATGAGGCTTCTGCTTGCCTCTATTAGGGGGTAAGAACTTGGCTTCTCGGAGGCTGTGTGGGAGGGGGTGGGGCACTTGGAGGGCGGGGTGGGGGCGCGACTGCAGTCTGCGAAGATGTGCTGGGTGCAGTGGAATCTGTTCCGCATTAAAGCTGCCCAGCCCTGCAGGGGGTTGGGTGGGGCGGGAGAAGGGATGCGAGCTGGGCGTTGCCTCTGGCCTGCCTTGCTGCTGTCCTGCATTTACAAGTTGCTTTGCTGCACAGATTGGACCATCCAGTTAATAAATACAGCAACCAGGTCTCATTAGTTCTGAAGGATAACTGTAACAGACATGCTTTCTGACTAATTTTACCAACCTCTCCCTTCCCATATCAGGTAGATAAGAATACAGTCAAAATTGTAGTAGGTAATGGTGGTCATAGTAAAACGTTTCTTTTTCTCCATCTTCTGGAGAGAAGAAAAAATAATATAGATACATTATAATGTATATAAGAAAATACTTTAGAGAAAATAAAAAATTTAAATTTATCTACTTCCTTCTCCTATAAAGAAGTGGATTTCTGGATAAAGTTAACCAGTGAATGAGAAACAAAATTTTCCAACAAAAAAAGAATCCATTTAGTTCCTTGCAGGAATTTTATGATGATCATTAGACTGTAGTAATTAATGAGAACAAATTTTTTCTTCTATCAGTTTTTTAAAAATAATTTTTGGTTTTCATCTCATGCTTTATAAAGCTGAATTGTTTTAGGCAAGCAAAGAGAGGTTTAAAAAGAGAAAAGGCAGTCGTTTTAGGGAAGATTTTATCTAAGGTGTGCACTCTGGTTTTAATTAAACCTAGACCCTCGCAGCTAAAGTAAAATGACAGCAGTAAGGATTTATGCTTGGATTTTCTCCCCACGTCTTCCAACAGGACACAATCAACAAATTGGAAAATGAATTGAGAACCACGAAGAGTGAAATGGCGAGATACCTCAAGGAGTACCAAGACCTTCTCAATGTCAAGATGGCTTTGGACATTGAGATTGCAGCTTACAGGTAAAAATGGAGGGGCAAAGATAGCAGCCCTTCAGCCTTAGGAAGGAAATCAGACTTCCCTTCTGTTGAATCAGAAATCTTCAGAAATAGTTCTTTGAAATAATTGTGTTCACCTTTTGGCCTTTTCCAAGAAGAACTGAATCCTATAATAATGAGAACTGTTCTTAGCTTCCCATTGCATTTAAAGTCTAACAGACAGGATTAGTTTAAGGTGTTTTTTTGTGTGTTTTTTTGTCTGTTTTTTTCCTGGCCTCAGTCATTACGTTCTGATAATTCCCAACCCTGCCTTGGCCTTTCAGGATGGCACTAGGGAAGGTGTTGAGCGGTGGGCTCAGCTCACTTCCTGTGTTAACCCCACCCTCCCCCTGCCTCCCCAGGAAACTCTTGGAAGGTGAGGAGACCCGGCTCAGTTTCACCAGTGTGGGCAGCATAACCAGCGGCTACTCCCAGACCTCCCAGGTCTTTGGCCGATCTGCCTACGGAGGTTTACAGACCAGCTCCTACTTGATGTCCGCCCGCTCCTTCCCGTCTTACTACACCAGCCATGTCCAGGAGGAGCAGATCGAGGTGGAGGAGACCATCGAGGCTGCGAAAGCAGAGGAAGCCAAGGACGAGCTCCGCTCTGAAGGAGAAGCCGAGGAGGAGGAGAAGGAAAAGGAAGAGGCTGAGGCAGAGGCTGAGGCAGAGGCTGAGGCTGAGGAAGAGGAGGGAGCCCCCGAGGAAGAAGGTAGGATTAAAACAAAACAAAACAAAACAAACACCACCCTGCAACTCCAGAGGCAGCCTGGGCACGGTTATTTGTTAGGAGATGAGTAAGATAAATGAAGCCTTGCTTATGCCAAGGAAGTTTTATTCATATATGAGTTTAGAATCTTAAATCATACATTTATCTGTAAGCACCTCATTTCTCAAATTGGCTGTCCTCCTAGAGACACACATCTCTGATTAGTCTGGTACTTTTTTGAAAAGAACCTAAAAAATATCCTCCTCCTGCCGTCTTTTTATTCCTAATTAAACATTTAAAAATCCATTCATTTAACTCAGCCATTTGCTGTCCTAAAGAACACAAAACGAATACCAAACACATAATAAAAGAAAAGTCAAGATCCTGGAGAAGAGCAGAGCACCCAGTACCTAGACATAATCTCATTCTATTTAAATATGTGTTCAGTGGCAATTTATTCCCAGCAAGTATTGTCAGTTGCATGTATTTTGGGAGAAAGGAGCTGAGAGATTTGGGGGAAGTATTTTGATATTTGTGTTTCTCCACAAAACCTTAGAGAAATGTTTTGATTGGACTCACCCTGCATTTGGAGTTTGTACATTTGCTTTTTATGTTAAAGCCGCCAAGGAAGAAGCTGAGGAGGCAAAGGAGGAAGAAGAAGGAGGTGAAGGTGGAGAAGCAGGAGAAACCAAAGAAGCTGAGGAGGAAGAGAAAAAAGATGAAGGTGCTGGGGAGGAGCAAGCCACTAAGAAGAAAGATTGAACCCCCTTCCCTTAATTATTCCAGGAATAATTCTCCCGAAATCAGGTCAACCCCATCACCAACTCACCAACCAGTTGAGTTGCAGATACTATATGAATTAAGAAGTCAATATACGTATAATTCTGAGATGACTTAGGTTGGACATTAAATGTTGTGCTATGACTTTTCTCCTTCCGCAGAGTATCTGTTTGCTTGCAGAGTGGCTTCCTGGCTTGCTGCCAGCCTGTGCATGGTCCACGCTTATGAGTTCAGGATCAATGGCAATGTGAATAATTCAGATGTTTACAATTAAAACAAACAAACAAACCCTGAATAAGTGAATACACTAATGTTAATGTTCAACTTCATGGAAAAAAAATAGTCCTTTGAACTTTTGGTGGTTAGAAATTAAAGACCTTGAATTATATGCAATAAATAGTAAATAAAGTTAAACTGAATGACATTCCTTGCTGTGGTTGTTGACTCAATTTGAATATCTTAAAGAAGGCACCCACATAAGACACGTAGAAGTGGACTATTAACCTCCAAATTTTTTTAAGTCAGAATTTTGACAATTACAATGCATTTGCCCCCATTCGTCGGTAATTCTAAGGATATAAGTAGGTCATGACCATTCATGAAATCTCTCCCCTCAAAAATTTTATTGATAATAAACTTGAGTAAATGAGAATCTCTAGGGTTCTTTTTCTTTGATAAATAGCAATATACTTCTCCCCATAAGTGTGCTATATAATGTTGGGAATGGCTTTCTTGGAGGCCATTCTGAAATTATGTGATAAATATACGCTTTATGGTAAACAGGTAGCTCTAACACTAGTATGATAATAAATGCAATATGCATAGAATATGAATCCCATAACCTTAACTCATCTATCACTGTAACCAAGTTTAAAATATATAGTCACAAGCAGAAGTTGAAACCCAAGCAAATGATACAATCAGAAGAGATAATTTATTGTCTATATAATTTTCGATGGAGTAAGAATATCAAAGTTTATTTGCCATTGCAAACACGTTGCCTGCAATCCTGACCTCATGATTGAGTGTATTGTTAGCTTAATTCTGTTGCCTCAAGTAAACAGCCTTTATGCCACCTATTTTAAACTTTTTAAGCACTACAGATACAGATAATGAATTTGTGATCAGTCACTAAAGGGGGGATTATATACTCGTATGTTCCACTGCCATCACTCTGCATGTCTTTATTGGGAAATATTTGGATTTCAATGATAGCTCTAACTGGTTGGACATTGCATCAAATATACACCCCACCTGTCCTCCCTGTTCACTGTAAAGTTAAGAAAGCTCTTGCACTTGCATTTGATGTGGAATGTTGATGAAATTACTGATTATCTGCTGTTCTGCTTCTGTTCTTACACAATTGCGTTGTCAGCTAATTTTTTGTTGTTTAGACAACTCTTAAAGGTCATGAATTTAATCTGAAAGCAAAGTGGTCTCCATTTAAAGTTATCTGATCCCATCACATTACATATTTCTAGTTAAATATATCACACCAAAGCAAATAGATAAAATATTTCTTTATCTACCATGATACTATGGATTTGAACTTGAGGATTCTCGGTACATTGGCTTCTGTAAAGACTAGGAATTGGCTCAGAAACCAAGCTTTTCACATTTCTGTTCATTAAACATGGGATGCTGCACATGGTAAATCTCAGATAGATGCAAATGACATGTAAACAAGTAACTTTAGTCAAATGGAAACAGCTGGTTGGTTTGAGAATTTCTTGAAGTAAGAACACTGTACCATACTCTATTCTGTGTGCCATAATAAAATACTGAAAAATCTAAACTAAATGGATTTGAAGTCTTTAAAAACAATTTCCTCAAGTGTGCTACCTTGGTCAGTCTCCCTCTCCCTCCTGCTCTCCGCAAACTCTAGTTCTCATTCTGTATTCTTTCGCCTAGTTAATGATGCCACTCCTCAGCCATCCAATTCTGCAGACCAGAGACTGGGCATGACATCATACCTCCCATTTCCTCTTTCCAATTCCTTGGTCTAATCTATCACCAAGTCCTATTGATTTTACCGCCTGCGTATCTTGAATCCATCCACATTTTCCAGTTTACACTGCCACCACCCTAAGGAACTTCTCAATGACTTTTCCTCCTTCAATCAGCAGACTAGAGTAAGCTAATCTTTAGAAAAGGGAAATCTGAGCACACCATCTCCTCCAATAGTATCCCATTAAAACCCTCCAATAGTTTTCCATTTCTTTTAATATAAAATCCAAAATCTTTAAGGTAATCTTCAAGGCCTGGATAGATCTGACCCGAAACTACTTCTTGGACCTCATCCCATGCATATCCCCTTGCCCCTCCCTCACTTCTGGTGTTTCGGGCACGATGGCCCTCTGTTCTCCCACCTGCCACAAGGTTTTGGCTGATTTCTGTCTGCAGCACTCATCTTTTCTATCTTTTCCTCAACCTTGCCCAGAGTTAGGCTCAGTCGTCATTCCCTTGAGGAAGTCTTCCCTGATTGGGCCAAATTCTTTATTAAACGTGTTCCTGAGAACATGTAGACGTTTACACAGTCAGAAGTGGCATCTGTTTCCGTGATCATTTAGTGAGTGGCCGGTCCCCTGCTGTAGAGTGATCCTCAGAAGCATGGCAATCAGACCTCCTGCTCCCCAGCATCTAGCACGTTCCTACCGTAGTAGAACACAATAAATACTGATTGAATTAATAACTTCTTGGTAGACTAAAATGCCTTCAGGAATGACTAGAAAGCCAAGAGTGTTCAATAATCAGTCCTGGTCTAGTCAACACTTTGTGGAAAGAGCAGAGGACCAAAAACCAAGTGTCTATTCTGGATTCTAGCGTTGCTTATTGTGGAGGGCTGGCCATCCCCACCCTCATCCCCATTCTGACCTCAATCTTCTTAGCTACATAAGGCTTTAGCACCTGATTTCTCAAACCCATTCTAGATTCATGATTCAAAATTTCCTGAAAAACTTTTAGAAGATCAGGCTAAATGGCTGAATGGGAAACACACATGTCACTATTATGTCCACACCAAAGTCCATCACTTAAAGGGAATTGCTGAACTTCGTGCAAAGTTTCATTCCTAGCATTAAATTGATAAGCAGTTAATTTGATTGCCTTTTCCCCTCCATGGAGATTCTAGTGCTGTCAGAATAGTTGCTGTGTCCCAGGCACTGACTGAAGTGCATTTATACTTTTTATCTCATCAATTTCTTTCTTATGACAATGTTATCAGTCCAATATGGTTATCAACCCCATGTTACCGATGAGGAATTGTTAGGTGACTTGACCAAGATCACATATTTAGTTTGTGGCAGGCTGAGATTCAAACCTCCCAGGCTGGCCCTAAAGTTTGTGCTCTTAACCAAATATTGCATGGATTCTTCTTTGTAGTCCAGCTTGGGAGGCATCCTCATGGAATCAGAGCATATTTTCACAGGCATGTGTTGTGACAGCAGCCTGGGGGTTTTCATACATTATTGGAATTCTTCCAGTCTTTGTAAAATTCAAGGAAACTTCTACATTCACAGTGTTCCATTGAAGTTACTTAGAATGCCCAAGTTTTTCTTTAG